>NC_133326.1:491939392-492041892 GCF_042186555.1 Aquarana catesbeiana | reverse complement strand
GCAAATCCTGATCGGCAGCCCAATACTTCTGCAGCGCCCGTACTTCCCCCATTTACTGGCCAGTCTGGAATTTAAGTGGAAACAGCAGATTTAACGCCCCTTGGTTTTTATGAGCTGTTTTTCACAGAAGATCTGTACAGATCTTTTGTGGACCAAAGCAATTTATATGCTGATCAATTTATCGCCGCAAACCCAAATTTGACCCTTGCCAGACAGTTTGCATGAAAACGTATCACTGTTTCCAAATTTAGAACCTTTCTGGGCCTATCCCTCATCATGGGCGTTACTAAAAAGAGTGAGTTTGGTCACATTGGTCCAATAACCCAATTCGTCATATGCTCGTGTTCTCTGCTGCCATGGCCAGGACTAGATATGAGCAAATCTTGCAGTTTATGTACTCCAAAGACAATTAAATCTGATGTCCTCGGGGTGACCCTGGATATGATTGGCTCTTAAATTACTTCAACCAAAAATTTGCAGCCTTGTATATCCCTGAACAAGTTGTCTGAAAACAAGGCGGCCAGAAAACCTAATCAGGGACTCATCTATGCAGTTTCTCCCCAGCAAGCGTGCCAGATATGAGGTCAAAATGTAAAAGCTCTGTGACAGGGCAACAGGCTATACATGTACTTTCCGGATTTACGAGGAAAAAGATAATCATGTGGAGCCCCCCCGACTGCCCAGACTACATAGGGAGCAGTGGCAAGATTGTTTGGGACTTGGTGTCACCCTTATTTCGAAAGGGGAACCACTTGTATGTGGATAATTTTTATACAAGCGTGCCACTTTTTAGACCCCTCTTTTAGTTAGTAATTGGCACATGTGGCACGGTGTGATCTAATCGCTGGGGCTGCCCCCAACAGCTTGTAAATGCCCCACTTAGACAGGGGAGAGAGCCTGCTTGAGGTGTAATGAATTGCTTGCAGTGAGGTGGAAGGACAAATGAAACGTTTTCGTTCAGTCTTCCATTTACACCGACACGACAGTCCAAATTACAATGGCGACTGGTGTTGAGAAGCCCCTGTGTGTCCACGACTACAATCTTAACATGGGAGGGGTGGACTTAAAGGACCAGATAACGGGGCCATACTTATGTGCCCGTAAGGCCAGACGCTGATACAAAAAAAGTGTCTGTATACTTATATCAATTGGCTCTTTTCAACACCTATGTACTATACAAATCATCAGGAAGAAGTGGATCCTTCCTAACATTCCAGGAAGAGATCGCAGCCCTTTTGTTTCCAGAAGGTGCTGTGGCCCAATTTACAATCCAGATTCAGTGACCCAGGCTGCATGAGAGGCATTTTCCAGATGTCCTCCCTGGTACCACTACTCAAAGAGCACCCCAAAGAAGATGCCGTGTCTGTCGAAAACGCAGATATAGGCGTGACACCCGCTATTCTTGTCCCTCCCATCCTGGCCAACTTGGTCTCTGCATCAGGGACCGTTTCCATCGCTACCACACACTAGTGGATTATTAGTATAGGGTACAGCATTGCACAGTCTAGGGCACACTAAAAAAAATTTTAAAAAGGCAAAAATAGTTTTCGTTTGAGTTAATGTTCTGTTCTTACGGTTTTGCTGTACTTTATACTATACTATAATGTTTTATTTGTTACTTTTTTTTATTGTTCTTAAGTGGGATTTTAAAGGGCGGAGGTCTCAGAAAAGTATAACAGAAAATATGAAAAAATATATCAAAATTTTATTGTATCAAAAATTTAAAAGTATAACATATACTAAGGCACATAAATAAAAACAAATATGGATGCCACAATTTACAAATATTGATAATACAACCAGGATATACACGCCAAGTCGACAGAGCTACACATAACCCCACAGAGGCTGTATGTGTTATGTGTATGGTTATGTGTAGCTCTGTCAACTTGGCGTGTATATCCTGGTTGTATTATCAATATTTGTAAATTGTGGCATCCATATTTGTTTTTATTTATGTGCCTTAGTATATGTTATACTTTTAATTTTTTGATACAATAAAATTTTGATATATTTTTTCATATTTTCTGTTATACTTTTCTGAGACCTACGCCCTTTAAAATCCCACTTAAGAGGAAAAATCATCTAGTGTATATGAATATAGGGATGTGGGCTGGTTGTCTCCTTCCATAAAGCTCTTGTCACCACCATAGTCTCTTTTTTATTGTTAACCATTGTTTGCTTTGCAAGTATGCCATTCAGCTGCAGCACCGATTTGTTTATTCTGACAGCAAGAGGGTTTGCTCTCACAATACGTAAATCAGTGACAGTGCTGTAGGAGGTGATTTCACCAGCACAGTTAAAAGAAAAAAAAAAAAAAAAAAAAAAAAAAAAAAAAAAAAAAAAAGGAAGAGCATATAGGATTTGCCAAACATTTTTTACTCTTTTTTGCACAGGTTGCAATAAAAAAAAAAAAAAAATAGTTTTATTGAGTTGTTTTATTGATACTGTGTTTTATTGTTAACCTTTGCAGATATGCCATTCTATTGTTTTACTGTACTGTATACTATTATATTGTAATGTTATATTGTTACTGTGTTTTATGGTTAACCATTGTTTGCTTTGCAGGTACACTATTTAGCTACGGCACTGATCTGTTTATTCTGATAGCAACAGGATTTGCTTTTAGCATACAAAAATCAGTGACTCCAGTGGTGTAGGAGGCAATTTCACCACCGCAGTTAAAAAAAAGAGAGCATATATGGTGAAGCATAGGGGATGTGGTGGACGGAGGGCGGATCTCCCCTATGCTTCCCCATATATATATTTTTTTACTTTTCTTGGCAGAGATTTCTTCATCCACATCGATCGATGTGAATGGAAGAATCTGTTGGGGTTTTTTTTTTTTTGTTTCAGGCATACATTACATGTATGCTCATTAGAAGTGGGTGGATGCAAGGCGGTTCTAATGGTGGAATGTTAGGTTCTCTTTTTTCGTTCAGCCCACAGGCTGCATGAAAAAAGAACACTACAATATATGCCCAACAAGGACGAGCAACGTACTGGTACATCCCTGGATTTTGAGTGGTTCTACCGGGATGATGCCTGCAGGTTTAGGCATTATCTTGGTAGTTTTTTCAGCCGGCGGTTGGCTTTTACAAGCAGTGGGAGGGGACGTCTCCTACACCTCCTGCTGAACAGGTCCTGACCTTGGCTTCCAGGATGGCTTCACCTAGGCCTAGCTGAGGCTCAAAGGGTGCGAGGCTTCTGTTGCTTCTAGTCTTTCTTTCACTGACTTTTCCCCCCCCAGCACAGGGTTCCCCTCCAGGCAATTGGACCCTAAACTCTGCTCTTCTGCTTCCGGGACCCAGAATTTTTATAGCCCATCTCCCCACCTTCTGGGCCATGCCACCCAGGTATTGGAGTAAACTCAATAAATATTCAGGCCTAATCTAAGTTCTAGAACTCTCCAGCAGTTCCAGAAGCTAGGGGGAGGGAACAGCGACTCAACCCTTGGAGCTTTGACCAACACAACAATAAAACCCAGCTCCTCTACTTACAGAGGAGCTAAAACAATCTTCCTAAATGTACACCGAGGGTGCTACACACTGGTCTGTACAAAAGATGATCATGGCATGAAAGGGAAGAATCTCTCAGGCAGGGTATTGTATTCTAACAGTCACTGCTCCGGCCCTTGCCACAATACCCAAACAGTGACTACGTTTGATTGGCTGCAGTCACTGTTCAGCTTAGAATTTTCCATCCAGCTTGTTTTCAGGTTAAAGTTTGTTGAGCTGAGTGGTGCTGACAGGGCCACACACAATCTCAAATGTCACCCAATTCAGCAGGAATCTGATGAAATTTAATCTGTGCATGGTCAGCATAACCCAGGACAATTATGCAGATAGGGCTTTCTAACTAAAGGCATGCACGGGCATGCTTTTATAAGACGGTTCAAAAGACATATAAATGCATGTATTTAAAAATGGTAAAAGCACACTTTGTTTACCGGTGTTCAGGTGCATTTAGTTCAGCTGGTTTTAGAAAAAAATAAATCTTCGCATTCAGGAGAAGAATAGATATTTTGAACACATGTAAACATACATTTTAGATATTACATCTTGATATGTTTTCGGCAATTAACTGAATCATATGCAGGCATTGCATATTTCTACACTACACTTGGAACTAGACCAATGGTCGCTTAACTGCGGCCCTTTGCCTTTATCAGGCCCTTGGGGCACCATTTTCACATTCACAGATACCAACAATGGGGCATAATCCCCCCCCCCCACTGACACCAACAAAGGGGAAAAATTCCTCTCAAGAGGCAAACTATGGGGCCCAGTTCCTCCCAATGACACCAAAGATAGGGTCCAATGACAGGGCACAATTCCTCCCAATGGCACCAATGATGGGGCACAATTGCCCCCCAATGACGGGACGCTATTCCTTCCATGAACACCAAAGATGGGGTTTTATTCCTCTCACTGACACCAATGACAGGAAACTATTGCTCCCACTGACACAAAAGATGGGACATTTTTTTTCCCACAGATGTCAGGACCTTTTCTAATCCCAATGGCTAGTCTGGCCCCCCTCAACTCTAAAGGATAGTAAACTGGCCCTTTGTTAAAGTTTGGACACCCCTGAACTAAACTAAGGATAAATACAATCAATGCCATGCGTTTATGACTTTTTACTACACAAAAAGTGTTGTAAACTGTGCTGATCTGATCCTTAATGTGTTTTTTTTTTAAAGTGATATAGTGCTTGTAATTTTTTTTGCAATCTCAAGTGATTGATATTTTTTTTCCCTCTGAAGATGATGTAATCATCAACCAAGCTACTGGAATAAGCAAACATAGCAGAATAACCTGAACCCTGTAGAACACTTTTTCTCTGTCAAACAATGGATTTATAAATTATCTTTCCTGATCTGTGGATTTATCTTAAAGCCCAACTCTATGCAGAATCCATACTTTTCATACCCGTCCCTCCAAGCCCCTTTTAACTCATCCTGCCTGCTATTAAGTTTTCCTTACCTGGTGAAGTCAGTTATATTCACCTGAATTCCCCCATCCAGGACCCTCACTAATGCAGTTTCCCCCTGCAGGGATTGCTACTCCAGCACCATCACGCTAAACCTCGCTAGCCAGTCCCATAGATCTCTCTGCTGGCAAGCCAATGTGACATGGACACCTGGAGGAGGACCCATCCAGGAAGTAAACAGAGTGAAGGACCTGGTGCTGGATGATCACGTGACCATGGCTTAAGGTAAGTGAAATTGGGGGATTTTTTTCTAATCCAGTAATCAGAGAGGGGTAGGATGGGGTCATTTTTTTTTCTTGGAGTTGGACTTTGCAGTAAACTTAAACTGATAGTGTGCTCTTTTGGGGAACATGCACACAGGTGTCAAACAGGATGCTTGGTATGCATTTTAAACCTGCCACCCAAATACCACGTTTGAAAGGGTGTGTTGAGTTAAATGCAAATACTTCTGCATCCTTCATACAATGCTTTTTACCAAGCTGATTCTAGATTCTAATATAACCTAATGCATGCAGCAAGTTAGGTGTGGCTAAAGACAACAGCAATAGCTGCTTGGGCTGGACAGAGGCTACAGCAACACTGAGTTTGGATGTTCTGCATCTACCGGTCTTGTAAAGTAGCCATATATTTTTTTTTTTTTAACATTATGTTAAACAAAAAGCTCACACACATCAAGGGCAGGCTACTTTTAGCTCAGGGTGTGTGTAGGCATGACAGTGGTCCACAGTTTAGACCATCAGTCATATGCTTGTAAAAAACAAAATGAGTTTGAAAATCAGGTGGGTAATCTTCAGGGTTCAGCAGTTACAGTGCCTTGAAAAAGTATTCATACCCCTTTAAATTTTCCACATTTTTTTCATTTTACAACCAAAAACGTAAAATGTATTTTATTGGGATTTTATGTGATAGACCAACACAAAGTGGCACATCATTGTGAAGTGGAAAGAAAAATAATTGGTTTTCATTTTTTTTTTACAAATATCTGAAAATTGTGGGGTGCATTTGTATTCAGCCCCCTTGAGTCAATACTTTGTAGAACCACCTTTTGCTGCAATTACAGCTGCAAGTATTTTTTGATATGTCTCTACCAGTGTTGCACATCTAGAGATTGACATTTTTGCCCATTCTTCTTTGCAAAATAGCTCAAGCTCTGTCATTTGGAGAGCGTCTGAACAGCAATTTAAGTCTTGCCACAGATTCTCAATTGGATGTAGGTCTGGACTTTGACTGAGCCATTCCAACACATGGATTTGCTTTGATCTAAACCATTCCATTGTAGCGCTGGCTATATGTTTAGAGTCGTTGTCCTGCTGGAAGGTGAACCTCCACCCCAGTCTCAAGTCTTCTGCAGACTCTAACAGATTTTCTTCTAAGATTGCCCTGTATTTGGCTCCATCCATTTTCCCATCAACTCTGACCAACTTCCCTGTCCCTGCTGAAGAAAAGCATCCCCACATGATGCTGCCACCACCATGAGTTAGTTTTCTGACACACAGTGTTTTGCTTTTAGGCCAAAAAGTTCAATTTTTCTGTGTCCCCCCCAATTGGCTTCTCGCAAACTGCAAATGGGACTTCTTATGGCTTTCTTTTTAGCAATGGCTTTCTTCTTGCCACTCTTCCATAAGGGCCAGATTTGTTGAGTGCACGACTTATACTTGTCCTGTGGATAGATTCTCCCACCTGAGCTGTGGATCTCTGCAGCTCCTCCAGAGTTACCATGGGTCTTTTGGGCACTTTTCTGATTAATGCTCTCCTTGTTTGGCCTGTCAGTTTAGGTGGGCGGCCATGTCTTGGTAGGTTTGCAGTTGTACCATACTCTTTCCATTTTAGGATGATGGATTGAACAGTTCTCTGTGAGATGTTCAAAGCTAGGGATATTTTTTTTTATAACCTAACCCTGCATTAAACTTCTCCACAACTTTATCCCTGACTTGTCTGGTGTGTTCACCAAGGTTCTCTAACAAACCTAGGAGGGCTTCACTGAATAGCTGTATTTATACTGAGAATAAATTACACAGGTGGACTCGATTTACTAATTAGGTGACTTCTGAAGGCTCCACTAGATTTTAGTTAGGGGTATCAGAGAAAAGGGGGTTGAATACAAATGCACGCCACACTTTTCAGATATTTTTAAAAAATCTTGAAAACCATTTATCATTTTCCTTTCTCTTCACAACGTGCCACTTTGTGGCCGTCTATCACATAAAATCCCAATAAAATACATGTTTCTGGTTGTAACATGACAAAATGTGTAAAATTTCAATGGGTATGAATACTTTTTCAAGGCACTGTATATCATTCTGCAAAATGGTAAAGCTACACTTTTATTTGTATGGGACAGTGACACTATGGTATCAATCACTACTGTATTGCCTAAAGCTGGCTATACATTATACAGTATTAGTTCATCATCCCTGTAATTAGTATATAATATCAAAGTGTCTGTTGGAGTGGTACTTTTTAAAAAGGTAACTAAAAAGATAACAAAAACATATTATAAAAATGTATTTTAATATCACTTTAAAAACTCCTCACATGAGGCTCATGTGGGTTTTTAAAGTGATATTAATAAAATCAATTTTTTATAATATATTTTTGTTATCTTTGGTTGCCTTTTAAAAATCACATTCTAAGATACTTTGATATTATATACATTATACAATTTTCATATTCAATTTCCTTTAGATTTACCTTCAACTATGTAGTGCAAGGTCCTGCCTGACTGCATATAAATTGAAATTGTTTTTGTTTGACCGCATATTATATGGTTTTGGTAAATGTAAAGGAAATGTATACAAGACATTTGTATAATATATGGGCAGCCTAAGTGTGTGCTTCTCTAATGGTGGAAGTTACCATCTGTACAGGCAAATTCAAGGCACATCTAGAAAAGTGCAGAATGTCTGGAAATGAAAAAGGTCTGGTCCACATCCCATCCAGCAAAGAAAAATAAATAAATCTCAAACTGTAATTTAAAATCTACTATATGCAAGTCGAATATTCTCCAGGTTTTCAAATTCAATGGAATTCTAGGTAGAGCATTTATTATTGGCTTGCTCAACTTTACTATTGCTAAAATGTTCATTGTTGTAAGGGTAGGCCACTCGTCAACAAGTCATGCTCTAGCTATAACTTCTCATTGTTAAAAGATGTGGCATGATAAACAGTGAAACCTACTGTCCATACCATAAAGCCCATCATTCATTTTTGGAGATAAAGAAGAAAGTTTGTATGGTATACAGTTTGTGTCCACAAAGGTCATAAGAACGGTTAGGGATCAAAGAAATTACTCTTATAACTAGAGCAATTAATGAGGGTTGGCATTGTCGTTGAATGAATAAATCTAGCAGAACTCCACAATTAAAAAAAAATAAATAAAAATTATGAATAACTGTCATTGAACTAGTACAGGTATGCTAAAAACAGAAAGTGCACTCAAATTTACCTGCAAAGCGAACCTGTCATGACAAATATAAAAGCTTAGGTTTTTAAATACACTGAGTTCTCTGGCCATCATGCTCATCTTATAGCTTAGAGAAGATCTGAATTCTGTCATTGAAATCACACATAATCATCTTGTTAATGTAATTTAGAAAGTAATGATCAATCTTTTTATATCTGCAGCATTAACCAAAATAATACTTGGTGTTAGAGTTGTGACACCTTAACAGGGTGTGTCTTTCTCTTAAGCCTAGTACACATGGGCCGAATGTCACGCGGCATCGGCCAGTTTAATGGAAACCGGCAGACATTCAGTCCGTGTGTACTGCAACCGGGCCGGCTCCTGTCGAAAGGGCATGAAGCAAAAAGATCTGACGATCAGCCACCAGCTGAGAGCGCTGACCGAAGTGTTCTGGTAAAGGGGCTGTCCCTCCTTTCAAAACACAATAGAACAGCAGGGGAGATTGCTGTACTAACATTGATTAGTTAGTACATGGGCTTCTCCATCTGGGTTGAAGGAAGAAAAAAAAAAAAAAATAGTAGCGTATACCAGGCTTTACTCTTTGCTGTGTTTCTTACTATATCTTAACCATATCTGCATAGGCATGTTTCACTGTCACATCTGGGAGCCATCCTTGGGCAATGACATGCAGCTGCTGCTGAAGTGCATGTACACAAAGTGTCTACAAACAGGCTGGTGGAAATCAGGAGCAATAAGATGGAGCAAAAAAAAAAAAAAAAAAAAAAAGGAAAAAAAAAAAATCCATTTAATAAAGGAAGAAACATGTCAATTATTAACAATTACAGCACAATAGTTTTACCTTCATCTAAATTTTATATGATCCTTTGCACCCAAATCATAACGCCATGGGTCTAATCTATGGAAACTGGAGCAAAGAAAATGGCAATGCCAGGTCAGAAAAATAAAACACGAAATCTGATTGGTTCCTGTTCTTTTTCCCAGATTTCCTTGTCCCAGTTTTTATAAACCAGCCCCTGTACACTCTGCTTTACCCTGTTTAGAATACTTTGACATTGTCCCAGTCAGCTGCTTTTCAGGTCAACAAGTATGAAAGGCTCAGCAGCTTTGCACAACAAAAAAGCTGTACACATAACCAACATGGTCTGTTTTAAAAAAGACAAGATCATATGACATTGCCATAGCTAAAAGCATAGATAGTCAGTATGAACAAACAAGTAGCAAACCGCAGTGATGAACACTTAATGGCTGTATTAAACCCAAAAGCAAACATTATATTGCAGTATACCAATGCTTTGATGTCATGGCTGCATTTGTTTCCTTTTTTTAGGCTATCTTCTATTTTCATTTGGTGTTCCAGCACGCAAGTCTGTTTTTTCAAAGGCACAAGCTCAAGCAGAATGTCAGTTTACATGGGTAAGACAAACCACCAACACTGGCAGGGGCGAATAAAATGATCAGCTTTTATTTATTCATACAAAACCTTTATCCCAAAAAGGAAAAAAAGTATTTGCTGTAACTGATCATAAAGTGTGAGCTGCAGATTGGTGTCAATGTGTTAGTGTAGATAAATCTGCTAAATACATTTAACACTCCCCCCCCCCCCCCCCTAGACAGACAATGCTGCTGTTGTGCACCTTCATCCAGAGTGGGGGCACTCTAATACAGGTGGTGTGTTACTGGTCAGATCCAAAGTTGAGACAGGGCAAAAAAAAAAAAAAAAAACTGACAAAGTACTAACCAGGAAGAGCCGGAAGAACCTTTTGCAACTAATTAGGTTAACCACTTCTGCGTTATAGCCAAAAGACAGCTACAGCGTGGTTCTCGTTCTGGGAGGGCATCCATGGACATCCCAGGTGTGCTCTGTAACCGATGAGTCTTTAGGACACAGATGATCACAGATCGTGGTAAAAGGACCAATAACAGCGGCCCTTTACCACGTGAACATATAAATAGACTTGCCGGTTATCAGCAGTCTTTTCCTCACGCACTGTCTCCTGTATGAGAAAAGGAGTGCCGATACCTGGCAAGGCTGTCAGAACATGGTTTACACTGATAATCAGGGCACTGATCAGTGTGCTGATTATCAGCACAGCCCTATGAGTGCTAATCAGTGCAGTTCCCATCAGTGAAGAAAAATTACTTATTTGCAATATTTTATAAACAAAGAAAAAAATGTTTTTCTTTTTCAAAAGGTTTGTTCTTTTTTTGTTTAGCAAAAAAAAAACCCATTGGTGATTAAATACCAAGAAAAGAAAGCGCTGTCTGAAAAAACTAACGATTCCATATGGGTACAGTGTTGCATGACCGCACAGTTGTCAAAGTGCGATAGCGCTGAAAGCTGAAAATTGGCCTGGGCAGGAAGGGGGAGAAAGTGTCGTTATTGAAGAGGTTCATTGGCAACATGTCAGTAATATGATTGGGTATGAAAAGAGTCAGTTTCTCTGAAGTAAAGATGGGCAGGAGGTTCACCATTCTGTGAAAAGCTGCATCTAAAATATTGTCAAACTATTTCAGAATAATGTTCAATGTAATATTGCAGTTTTTAAATTTATCATCAACAGTAAAATAATAACATCCAAACATTCTGGAGAGATCTCTGCGCACAAGGCCAACCTGCAATATTGGATGCCTGAGATCTTCTCGCCCTCAGGTGGCATCATGGCATTGCATTAAAAATACACACGATTCTGCATGGGCTCAGGAATACTTCCAAAAACCACTGTCTGAACACAGTTCGCCGTGCCATCCAGACATGCAAGGTCAAGCTCTATCATGCAAAGAAGAAGCCATATCCGAACATGCACAGCCATCAATTACAAAATGACTTTTTCTAAAAAGGGTACATTTTCTCAGTTTAAACATTTGAATATAATATGGGTTTATACACTTTGCAAATCATTGTATTGTTATTATGTAGATTTACACAGCGTTCCAACTTTTTTGGAATTGGGGTTGAATTTTTGCACTCGAAAACATTCAATGCTTTTAGATTCAGGATTGGGAATATGAATCGGGAACTGTGAATAGGTTTGCGTAGAAAAAAAAAATCCTTTTATGGAAGAATGCAACAATTCCGGGGAAAAGGCGTGGTGTCAGAGCAACTTAAAGGTTTGTTCTAATTTATAGCCCCTGGACACCAAGTCCGTTGCCTAGGCATCTGATGTTCTTTTGATTCAGGAGCTCCACAAATGTTTACAGATTCCCTCCACTTTAAGAAGTGAGGGTATTCCCTCATTGTGATAAGGAACTGCATGCAGGCTTAGATTTGGGAGTCCAAAGTTTGTGATGAGACTGTGTTCAAGACTTGGACCTAGAGGTCTGGGAGAAACAAAAGGAACTTTTCTTGGATTCAGACATATGCTTTTCAAGCCTGAAGCTTGGATATCTTTTGCAGGGCCAAACAGACACTCTTCTGGACTGAGATTCATGTCGAGGGAGGTACCAAAGAGACTTTCTCCATTAAAAACGGTGGCCCAGTGGTTAGCACTTCTGCCTAGCAGCACCAGGGTCAATGGTTCAAGGCCCCTTTTACACGGGGCAGATCCGCTCATCTCCACTGAGCCTGCAGATGACAGGTCCATCTCTGCTCACTGAGCAGGGAGGGACCTGTCAGAGCCCAGCTGATCTCTATGGGGAGATCAGACTAAAACGGTCAGCATGTCCGTTTTCATCCGATCCGCCAAGACAGATGGCAGACGTATCGCCATACTTCTGTCTTGAGCGGATCGGATGGCAGACGGGTGTCAGGGGACACATCTCTGCTGACATCTGCCTGCCCATAGGCGCCAATAGATAGCCCGCTCGGATCCTCCTGAAAAACTGACAGGCGGATCCGAGTGGGCTTATCGAATGAAAGAGACCTTAATCCCAAACATGGCACTAACTGCCTGGAGTTTGCATGGTCTCCCAGTGCCTGCGTTGGCTTCCTCCCACGCTTCAAAGACATGCTGGTAGGTTAATTGTTTCCACATAAATTGGCCCTAGTAGCTGTATGAATGCAAGTTAGGGGCCTTAGATTGTAAGCTCCTTGCAGGCAGGGACTGATGTGAATGTACAATATATATGTAAAGCGCTGTGTAAATTGACAGTGCTATATAAGTATCTGTAATAATAAATTAAATGGCAAACATTAAAGCACTTTCTGCACTATTTAGCGGACCAAAATTTTAGTCATTTAAATCCTCTCTGCAAATGCACGCACAGAAAACTCATTCTGAATGAGACATACAAAATCCACAAGCCCATCAAACACAGTAGTGTAGGGCAACAGACATTAAAGTACAGCAAATGATCAGTGAGAATTGACCCTCTAGTCATATCCTTGGGCCATACCCCCAAGGTCTAGCAAATGATTCCTTTATAGGAATAAAAAGGTTGCAAAGCAGGGCCTGTCAGGCTGAACAGGGACATGTAAGGGTTTCCAGTCTCTTGGAAACTAGGTCCTTAAGGCTGGGATCACACTACTGCAATGTGTCTTTGAAAATTCTATGGGCCAAGTTGCATTGTAAATTGCACCAAAGTAGTGCAGGAACCTTTTCCAAAAGCACACTCAAGTTACACTAGTGTGAACCAGGCCTAAAACATAGGAATATCCTCAACAGGAATGGTCAAGTGTTTTATTAAGGAACAAAATGGCAGGATCCCCAATGGGAATGGTCCATTTCTTAAATGCTTCCACATAAATTATGTTCTGCAAAGTGCTTGGTCTCAGAAAAAAAACGTGTCATTAGACCAGTAACCATACAAAACAGGTTGCTGGAAATGTTTTGACAGGCTGGTGGCTATTAAGGGAGCCCAGACTGTTAACCTTAGATAATTCAGAAGCAGGTTGCTCTAGATCCAGACATGTATGCACTGCGTTAAAGACCATACTGGTCTCTTTAATCGTATGGGGTATGGCAGCAGACTGAACCTTCTTGGGTACAAAATCGTTTGAAAAAGGTAGGTAACATTCCTCATCTTTAGCTGAGTGAACAGAAGCTGCTGCAGGCATATCAGAAACGGACAGGAGGAGAAGGCAAAATACATCAACGGGCCCTGCTTTGTGGGTCATCTATCCTCAATTTTGTGCATGAAATAACAAAAAAAATCCTTCCTGGATAATAAAGGAGAGGAAACAATGTTGAATGGAGCCAGGGAAAACCCTGAGGGAACATATAGACTCAGAGGACAACAGTTCAAGATGTCAGCATTGGGCCCTTTACCAAAAGCTGCAAGCCATAACAGAAAGGCCCACAACACAGCTTCATGAGCACTTATGATCCAACAAACTGCAAATACTCAAAATGCCCAGTAAATAGGTACGCATGAAAAAAAAAACCAGAAGGTTTTATGGCAGACTTTGACAGTGCCTCTGTAAGGCAGCGAGGAGAAATTGTTTCAGGCCTGTGCCAATGTTGGAATCCACGTAATTATGCAAGCCCTGGCAGCTGCAACACACTATGGGGCTAAATCCAGGGTTGCGCAGGGATAATCCAGTGCATGCACGCCTGCCTGCCAGCCTCAAGCAAGAGCAGGTTGGACACCTCCACAGGATAGAACTGGACAGCGTGTGTGCTCGCATGAGTGGCACAGTACAACAGAGGGCATGCAGCAGATGTTAAAAACAGTTGCAGCCGTGTACCAGAGTGTCTGCAATACAATGGAAAGAACTGCAGGCAGCAACCTCACAGGCATTACAGCGGTATTAATGCGCAAAAATGTAATCTACAGCTTACCAATCATTAGATTTTTTTTTTTAGGCTTTGTTTCCGTTTTCATCTGGTGATCTGGCCAGTAACACACCTAACACACCTGTATTAGAGTGCTCCAGCTCTGGATGAAGGAGCACAGAGGAACAGCAGACAGCACTAGAGGTACAGCTGACAGCACAGCATTGTTAATCTGGGGGGATGGGCGTGTTAGATGAACTAGCAGATTAAGACCCCTTTCACACTGGGGCGCTTTTCATGTGTTTTAGAGCTAAAAATAGTGCCTGAAAAGCTCCTCTCAAGCCAATCCAGTGTGAAAGTCCGAGTGCTTTCACACTGAGGTGGTGCACTTACAGGATGGGAAAAAAAGTCCTGCAAGCAGCATCTTTGGGGCGGTGCGGGAGCGGTGTATACAATGCTCCCACACCGCCCATGCCCATTGAAATGAATGGGCAGCGCTGCTGAAGTGCCTGCAAAGCGCTTCAGCAGCAGGACAACACAGGCACTATTGACCCTTTCTTCAGCTGCTATCGGCCGAAAAGCACCGCTATAATAGCGGTAAATCGCTGCTTTACCAACGCCCGCACCACTCCAGTGCGAAAGGGGTCTTAGATACACTAACAACTGAAACAGAACTCTAGCTCACACCGCAGTTGCAGCAATCTTTTTTTTCCGGATCCATCACCTCTAAGAAATTGGTTAGCTGCCTTATAAAAAAAAAAGTTTGCTTTGGGGTTTAATACCATTTTAACCTTTAGTTGTGAAGTACCAGGAGAACTAAACATGCCAGGCTCCATGCAAAGGGGGAATACGCCCCAATAATTTACCACAGTGGTTGTCATGGTGAGCACTCTGCATCAACAAACACAGCAATTAAGCACTAGAGAGTGCCAATGCAGGACCCAGTGAAGCATATCACATTCCAGCCAGTCTTTTTGTCCCTCAGGTGGCATATTTCAAGAAGGCTTCAGGGACAGAAAACTGGCAGTGGGTGTACCACTGCCCTGGATCTGTAAAGCACTTTGCAGCTAGCAACTGAACCCACATATGCTTGGGACATCTGATCATCCCAACCTGAAAAACACACTACCACCCACTCTTAGAAGTGAGGATGTACCCTTCATTGGGAAGAGGGCTTTGGGAAGACTTGGTGGACTTTGAGGCCCAAGTCTTATGATGAAAAGGAAGGGCTACATTTAGGCTTAGAAGCTGAAGCCACGGTAGAGCAATTAGATGATCTACATTTTACAGAGGTAGAGGCGGCTCCTGAGGAGAGGTGTTTTGGGATTCTCTGCTGTGGAAGTAAAATGTTCTTTCATGTGACATCTTTTATGAATTGGTCAAGTGCCTCTGTAAACAGGTATACGTGTGTCTACAGGCGACTTCAGCTGTTGTGGCTTTTAGCCATAAGATTCTGAACATGCTTGGGGAGACCAGAGGAGAATCTAGCTGCACAATGCCAAGGCTTTTGCAGACAGCAACAGTGAGCTTATCTATATTTAGCAAGCATGTTGTTCAATAATGTGGCAATTTGATGAAGGAAAATCTTCTGCAGCTTCCTCCAAATCTGTCTGTGTCCTCTCCATTCTGTGTCTGCCTCATCTAGGGCAGGATGCATCGGGATCCAACTCAGGAAAAAAAAAAATGGGAGTAGAAGTTTGAGCCCTGGGCAAAGATGGCGATATTATAGCGGTTATTTGTCTGAGGAAATGTGAGTTGGTTTATGCACTGGTGCATTGGCTGAGATGGAGGCCTTTGGCAGAGCAAACATTTGCCTGCGATTTTGCAATGGGTGTTTTTCACCTGGTTAGCCATAGCTACCTGTGAAGGTATGCTCGTGTGGGGTACTCACAGAGTAAAGGGCAAAAAAAGTGTGTTCATAACAACACAGCAACTCAGGTGTAGACCATTCTCATGGCAAAAGCGCAAGAGAAAGCACTCAAGTGCCATTTAAGAGCTCCAGGCGGGAATGGCGATAAAAATGTGTGATCTGTGATGTTATGCAACACCTGGTCATTCACCTGAGTGTAAGCTCTGAGTGGTTGACTTTTAGCACCATTTTTTAAAAGTTTACACTGTAGTAAATACAACTCAAATAGCCCTAGACTTTCACAGTAATAGTCAGAGATGTGAGGTGACTATCTACAAAGCTAGACCCTATATAAAGTCCAGACTTTCCTGTCTAGGTGGGCATACCTTCAGCAGGGGCTTTCGGGAGTCAATTCTATAGGGTTGGACCACAGCCCTGAACCTGCACCTGTCCTGACTACATCATGCATTTCACTAAGTGTCAAGTAAAGCACTTATGCAAGATCCTGTGCCCAAAACAACATTACAGGTTGTTCACAGCCTGGGGCCAAGGTGTAATGAAGGTGCACTATCCACATACATTGCTTTTATTTGTGGCATTAGAAAACAGTAAAGAGTTGAAGAATTTTTAAGTCAAAATAGAATTTTTTTTTTTAAACTAGAGTAGCATTATGGACAAAGCTTTTATTATCATTTTGGATAGAGCAAGGGAGAATTAAAACCCATAATTTTTTTTTTTTTTTTTGCTGTGTCCCCTTGCAGAGATTTTCTTTCACTTCCTGTCCCATAGGCAAACAGGAAGTGAGAGGAAATCCCTGAACATTAAGTGAATTTCCCCCAGGTCACCAGAACTAGTTTCCCCATTGGAAGATTTCCCCTCTATTACTTTTCTGGGGACAACCCAAAATTTGGGATTTGTTTAATAATGGTAAAAAGGACAAATAGAGGGCGAATCTTCTTAACGGAGGCACAGAACGCAATAAAAACCTGACAGGTGTTCTAATCCATCTCCACTCTAATAATAATATATATATATATATATATATATATATATATATATATATATATATATATATATATATATATAAGTTTTACTTTTAGTTTAAAGTATTTTTCTTTTTCATAAAGAAAAAGAGGCACATCACCTTGCAAAACACTAGCACAAATCTGAGGAGTCACAGAGTAGGGTAGGGTTATGAGGGAGGCACCCAGTAGGTGTGTCCTCAAAAGCTTGCTCGTGTCCAACCCTCAAGGTACGAGCCTACAATCTAGGGTCAATATGTATACTTCACCTGTGTCCTGTACTGCATAATTAAGATAATCGGTTAGCCGCATATGCAGCCTTTATTGTACCACGCACCCACGCATGTGTATTATGCAGATCGATAATTTTTCAAGACTGATGAAATGTCACATTTATGGGCCAGATCACACCACAAAAAAACAAAAGAAAAAACTCTGGATACGTTGCTTACAGCTCACACCAAACTCCATTCCGAAGCATTTTGCTATGTTCCAGTTCTGTTCAGAAAAAAAAAAAAAAAAAAAAAAAAATTATATGCATGTTTTTTCTGCGCGGGAAACGGACTGCACTGGTGTAAATTAGGGCCATTAGAATACATGGAAATCACTGTATGCAATTTTTAATGCAGAAAAAAAAATAAAACGCACTGGACTGCATCTGATGTGAACTAGCCCTTATACCAGCAAAAAAAAAAAAAAAAAAAAAAAAAAAAAAAAAAAAAAAAAAAAAAAAAAATATCCAGTGTTTGTCAGTAACTTATAGCCATGGAGCATCTTGTTTTGACGGTCAAAAAAAAAATTGGGCAGATTCGATGACTTGGCAGAAATGCGCTCCAGATGACATCCTTTGACTGAAAAATCAAATCAACCAGGCAGAAAATTGGTCGGCCAAACAGCACATACATCCGGTCACATGCAGGCACTGTCTGGGTAATTTGACAGCCACAGCAGGAGATTCAACCATCTCCACTATGTAGCATGGAAGACTGTTAGATGGTACAGGATGGAATTCTACCCATTTCCATTTTTTTCCAAGTAACCTGACCTCTGGCAGATTTTATAAGAAAAAATAAATAAAATAAAAATGGAGAGCTCTTGTTGGACCTTAAATTGTCAAAAAAAAAAGCCGCTTATGAAAGATTTAGAAATAGGAAAGGAGTAGAACCACAAAGCTAATGTATCATTTAATAGTAACCTGTCAAAGACAAAGTTCCCATCCAGCACTGGCAGCTGCCAACTACACAATCCCCAGAAAAATCACACCTATTGTGGTAGTTATGTACCATCCTCAGAACGGGCAATGGCTCCAGGAGTCAGGCAGTGACAGCCCCCAGGATTGGATAGGTGCATTGACTGTGCCAACTACCAGCCATCCTAACATGCTCCTTTAAAATGGGCCACATTTGGCTCAGGGCAGCAAAAAAGCCATGTTTGTATTTTTTTTTTTTAATAAAAGTTTTATTTTGTGTTCAGCTCTGAACCCCTACATGAACAAGATAACTTATGATGCAACAAGAGAAAATGAAAAACAAAAAAAAACAACATGAACAAACCTTACATTGTTACAGCAAATTGGACTGTCAGCAACTATTAGAGTCTACCCCAAATATCTGCTATGGTGAAGTTTCCACTGGCCTTGGAAAGCACTTGACCACTCTCTCTGAATGAGCCACACAGGTGTGATAAAATGATAAAACAATGGACTCTGGAGAGGTCAATTATGAAAAAGTATTGTTTAAATAATATTCATAAAATACAAAATGTAAAAAAAAAAAAAAAAAAAAAAAAAAAAAAAAGAAGAGGAAGCTGCCACTGAAAGGCTTAATACATAGGTAGAGTTTTCCCCATCCATATATTAAATAGTCAAGTTGTTTATGTTGGTCTTTACGTACCCTTTGCAGATATTTGGGTTAGAAAGCAACTGCTGGGGCAGAAAAGTGTACCGGTTTAATACACACAGCATAGGCAGCAATTATATGGACTTGACGGTCTAAAACTGACAAAACATTGTTATACAGTGACAAAACTAGTGCAAGAGACATATGGGTTACTGTTGCCCTTAGCAGCGATGACTTTTTTCAAATGATTAAATCTGCTCTAGAACAATGACATTTTTTGACTTGTCATGATAAGCAATTGATGGGGTCAGTTCACACTTTATACTGATGTTTCTTTCAGAGTAGATGCCAGAAAGCTGAATTGTCCCTTACGTCTTATATAAGCTTGAAACAGCAGTGGCAAATTTTCAAAATCCATGTCTTGGTATCTGTCAGGGCAGGTAGAGGCTTTTATACCCTATGTAGGGTACACTTCACTTATTTTAAAACACAGATTGTAGGAGACAGAGAAGTCAGGGGGGAGCTAGGAATTCTTGCAGGTGATCTTGCCAATAGCCAGAATATGCAAAGCTATTTAGGTCGTTTGGCCCTGCAGTGTGTACCCATAACAGCAATGTTACTTTCTGGTGGACTGACCCCTCCAATATTTTACACCTTAGCACCCTCATTTTTAGGTCATCAAACTGCAACTAGCACTATGTGTAAGTTAACAATACACTTTACATGCAATCATGGCTATCGCAGACCAACAGCAGGAAACAAAACACTGAATGTAAAACCAGTAAGATTGCAATGACTCCACTGGGCGAGTCCCTCCTAAATAACAAACATACAAGATGTATGATTAACAGAATAGTGGAAATTCACAATAAAGAAAGAAAACAGTGCGATGGAAAAATTAGGGGCCCCCTTCACACTATGCTGCTCTGTTACTTTGTGCGTTAATGCCTTGTATTACAAATGGCAGAGGAATTAAAACAGGACATGTTGTGGTGTGCTGCAGTTCAGGCCCATTGGCACCTACTGTATTTGAGTGTTGGGTGCAATTGTACATGAAAGATGCAGCAAATACACCACGCAGAATGCTGCGTATAACACATGGTAACAAGCATGTTACTGTAACACCATAGTGTGAAGCCAGCCTAAAATGATGGTCAACTGTTGAACTAAGAAAGCACACAAAGCAAAAAGATATATGTATATATTTATATTTACATAAGCTCACGCACACAGGAGAGGGACAAAATTCTAGAACCTGCTTAAAGTGGACCATTGTTTTGGTCCATGAGGCCCACTTTTACCAGAGACCAAGGGCAGCATGCATGGAATCAGGATAGAAACATGCCTTTGGAACCAAATGAGAACATACTGCAGTATTCGGGGGGGGGGGGGGGGGGGTACTCTTGTTTACAAGGAAACAAACAAAAAAAATAAGTCTACTGACCTCTCAAAGAAGAGAGAGTGTGCTAATAATGTTGGTGGAAGGAAAAAAATCTCTGCTTTTCATTTTTTAAAGATAGCTTCCTAAACATGTTCTTGTTTTTCTAGGGTTAATACATTTCATTACACTGACGTTTGGAAGATTTTGGCAATACTATATTGTTCTTTTAAAAAGCTCTTTAAAATCAAGCAAACAGCACAGTTAGTTTTCTTTACACTGCAAATCCCCACAGAGAAGTCAACTAAGGTTAAATACAGAAAAAGATGGATTTATTTTGCTGCCACCTCGGCGACTGCAAATTCTAGACACACTGCTTTAATTCAGCTGCAACGCATGGGTGACAGCATTTCGTGGCTTCAGTGAATAGAGAACCAGGGTGATGGTCAGTTTTTTTTTGTTGCAACTCTGTAGAAACGGCAAACTTTTTTTTTTTTATATATATTAACTTTGCCAAATATTCAAGTTCTAAGTTTGATTTCTTTTCTAGGTGCTTGTTTAATCTCTTCGCGGTTTTCGATTTCTGGGAGATCTGTTCAAAATTTCTTCTTCCTATTAATGATAAAAACAGAATTTTAGATATGGCTGTAAATTACTCTAATTGACCGATTAATACTGAAAAAAAAAATGCATTTGTAATAAAACTACAATTATAAAACAAAGAAACAGCAAAGTATAGTTATACCAAATTGACTGAATATCAGCAGTATCGGTCAATTGATACATAAATAAAAGCACATGAGACAACTTAACAGTGGTTCAAAGAAACCAAACCATGAGTCCATGCTGTAGAGGGGAGTCAAATAAGTGAAACCTTAAAGTGGTATTAACCACTTGCTTACTGGGCACATATTCCCCTTCTTACCCAGGCCAATTTTTTAGCTTTCAGCGCTGTTGCACTTTGAATGACAATTGCGCGGTCATGCTACACTGTACCCATATGAAACTGTTATCGTTTCATATAACTAGAGCTTTCTTTTGGTGGTATTTAATCACCACTGTTATTTTTTGCTAAACAAAAAAAAAGCCAGAACATTTTGAGAAAAATTTAAATCTTGCAAACAGATAATTTTTCTCCTTCATTTACGTGTGCTGATGAGGCTGCACTGAAGGGCACTGATAAGGTGACACTGATCAGGAGGCACTGATAAGGCTGCACTGGTGGTCACTGTGTGGGACCGATGTCCCTTTTACAGAAGCCAGTAAAAGCTTCTGTTTACATCATGTGATCAGCTGTCATTGGCCGACAGCTGATCATATAGTAAAGGGGCATGATCGGCGATCACAGAACGGGGCGTTCGGGAGGACGCCCATGTACGCCCTCCCGGCATTTTAAGCCCAGGGTGTAGCTGTCTTTTGGCTATAACGCGGGCACCAATTGGTTAAAGCTTTTTTTGTTTTTTTTCTTTTAAACAAACATGTTATACTGGTTTGCAGAGAGCAGCTCCGATTCTCTTATTTTTGGGTCCGCCGCCAACACTCCTGCCTCCTCCCCCTCGAGCAGTGCCCCCCAAAGACACTGCTGCATGCTCGCTCCCGAGTCGCTGCTCTATGTGTCCATAAGACACAGAGGCGTGCTGCGGCTGAAGGTAAAAAAACCTTTCAGCCTTTAGAACCACTTTAAAGATATATGGCTGTCATATCTGATGATGTTCTAAAAGTAATAGTTGTCTGGCTGTCGACCTCAATTTCAATACCCTCTCAATCAGGGGTTGGCAACCTTTGAGAGGTGGCGATCTACCTGAACATGAAAGATCACCAGGGTCCAGGGTTGTAGTCCAGACCAGCATAACCCATCCCAAATACCTGCATACTTCAGTTCTGTAAAAAAAGCAATACTGAGAGTATGATCAGAAACAGAAGTGTAGGACCATGTGTTTCCTGCAATGGATTCCAAGAAAATGATTTTTTACAGCAACAGCAAGTACAAAAATCTTTTTCTTTATCAAGGAACAAAATGGGACAGAATATGGGAATCCTGCACAAAAAGTCCTAGCAAGGGATAGAAAATTAGAAAGATAAAAAGGTCCAGACTTGATTGGGCTGCAGCTACAGCTCTGGGCACCATCATGTCTAGAAGAAAGAAGACTAGGGGTGAAGTCCCGTGATAGCCCTTGTGGGAATTGTTACAGTAGCTGATGCTCAGAATGCATTAAAGGCAAAAAACTTCAGCCTCTAGAACCACTTTAAGGCCAGTCCTTGGTCGACCCTAAATTGAAGAAACAAGGACTTTGCTAAGGACTTTGATTACACATTGTTTAAAGAGGAAGTAAAGTCCCAGCCCCTTAATTGTGCTAGTCTGCAAAATTATGGTTGCAGACTAGCACATTATGTTAAACTTACCTGCAAAACGAAGCCCTCGTCGTCCCCGCTGGAGACCACATCCATCCTCGCCCGTCTTCCTTCCAGGTCTGCGCTGCGAAACTGGCCAGAGTTGCGTGACGTCACTCACTCGCATGCATGCGGAAGCCGCCGGTCATGGCACAGGCTTCAAAAGAAACAGGACGGGTGGCCGTTTCTTCAGAGCGCATGCACCAATGACTTAAATTGGCTGCATATATAGTAAATATCTCCTAAATGGCGCATGTTTAGAAGATATTTACAGTACCTATAGGTAAGCCTCATTAGAGGCTTACCTATAGGTACAATAAATTCATGGGACGTTACTTCCCCTTTAATTGAGCACTGTATTGGACACTACTGGATGTCATTATACCAAGTTCTATACGCAATTTGTACGTGACACAGGGCAATTGACATACTTACAGTATATAGTTGCAGTGATCTAAAGAAGTTTCTGAAGAGATATGAACATGGAAAAGTGACGGCAGAAAAAGACCAAGTAGTCAATTGAGTCTGCCAATTTTTTTTTTTGTTGTCGTCTTATCGTTAACTTTATTGTCCGTCCGTAGCTCTAGGTTTGCCCCAAGCATGTTTGAAGCCATTTACAGTTGAACGCCTCACTACCTCTGCCGATAGTTTATTGGAAGCATCAAGTACCCTTTCAGTAAAAGAATACTTTCTGTGATTAGTTTTAAACTTTCCTCCAGTTATTTTGAGGTCATTTCCCAGAGTTCTTGATTTTAGTTTCATATTAAAAATACTGCCCGCCTGAACCTTATTCACCCCCTTGATGTATTTAAATGTTTCAGTCACGTCTCCCCTTTCCCTTCTTACCTCCAGACTGTACATATTAAAGTTGCTGAAGTCGCTCTCAATTGCTTTTATCCCCCAGACCTTTCACTATTTTTAACCCATCTCTGGACTTGTTCTATTTTATCAATAGTAAGTGAGGTCTCCAGAACTGGTCACAGTATTCTAAATGAGGTCTCACTAAAGATTTATATATAGGACCTCCTGCTGGTGATCCTTCTAGTGATGCATCCTAAAATTCTATTCACGCTTTCCACTGCCTGGTCACACTGTTTGCTCATTTTGCAATCATCTGAAATAAGAACCCCCAAATCTTTTTCTTCTGTAGTGCTGGCTAACACTGTAGCCCCAATGTTGTACTCTCTCTGAGGATTCTTTTTCCCTAGGTCATCATTTTACATTTAGAAACATTGAACTGCAGTTTCCACTGCTTTGACCAATCCTTCAGCAATGCCACATCATGTTACATGCATCTCCAGGGATATCAACCCTATTACACACCTTTGTGTCATCAGCAAACAGACATACCTTACTCAACAAACTAGTTATAATTAGGGATGAGCCGAACACCCCCTGGTTTGGTTTGCAGCAGAACATGCCAACAGGAAAAAAATTTGTTAGAACACGCGAACACTGTTAAAGTCTATGGGACACGAACATGAATAATCAAAAGTGCTAATTTTAAAGGCTTATATGCAAATTGTCAAAAAAAGTGTTTGGGGACCTGTATCAATGCAAAAAAGTTTTAAAAACGTCCATTTTTTTTCGGGAGCAGTGATTTTAATAGTGCTTAAAGTGAAATATTCCTTTAAATTTCGTACCTGGTGGGTGTCTATCCACTTAAGGACCAGCCTCGTTTTGGATTTTAGGTGTTTACATGTTTAAAACAGGTTTTTCTGCTAGAAAATTACTTAGAACCCCCAAACATTATATATGGTTTTTCTTCTAACACCCTAGAGAATACAATGGCGGTCATTGCAATACTTTTTTTTGCACCGTATTTGCGCAGCGGTCTTAAAAGCGCACTTTTTTTGGAAAAAATTCATTTTTTTGAATAAAAAAAATAAGACAACAGTAAAGTTATCCCAATTTTTTTTTATATTATGAAATATAATGTTACGCCAAGTAAATTGATACCCAACATGTCATGCTTGAAAATTGCGCCCGCTCGTGGAATGGCGTCAAACTTTTACCCTCAAAAATCTCCATAGGCGACGTTTAAAAAATTCTACAGGTTGCATATTTTGCGCTACAGAGGAGGTCTAGGGCTAGAATTATTGCTCTCGCTCTACCGGTCGCTGTGATACCTCACATGTGTGGTTTGACCACAG
This sequence comes from Aquarana catesbeiana, assembly GCF_042186555.1. NCBI lineage: Eukaryota > Metazoa > Chordata > Amphibia > Anura > Ranidae > Aquarana > Aquarana catesbeiana. The sequence continues at coordinate 492,017,194 of NC_133326.1, read as the reverse complement.
TTTTCATATGCGGGCGCTACTCGCTTCTGCGCGCAAGCTCGTCGGGACAGGGGGGGGGGGGGGGGGTTTAAAAAATTTTTTTTTAATATTTATTTTACAATATTTTATTTATTTTTACACTGTTAAAAAAAAAAAAAAAAAAATTGTGTCACTTTTATTCCTATTACAAGGAATGTAAACATCCCTTGTAATAGAAAAAAGCATGGCAGGACCTCTTAAATATGAGATCTGGGGTCAAAAAGACCTCAGATCTCATATTTACACTAAAATGCAATTAAAAAAAAAAAAAAAAAAAAAAAAAAAAAGTCATTTAGAAAAATGACATTTGAAAAAATATGCCTTTAAGAGGCGTGGACGGAAGTGACGTTTTGACGTCGCTTCCGCCCAGCAGTGTCATGGAGACGAGTGAGCGCCATCTTAGCCTCACTCGTCTCCAGACACACCAGAGAGCAGGACGCGATCGCCTCCGCCGCTACCGACGGCTCCGGTAAGCGGCGGAGGGCACCGGATCGCGGCGGGAGGGGGCCCTCTCCCGCCACCGATAAAAGTGATCTCGCGGCGAATCTGCCGCAGGGACCACTTTTATCTGAAAGCCGGCCGCCGCACGAAAACGGGGATACCGGGGTTATGGCAGCTAGCTGCTGCCATAACAACGATATCCCCGTTCAAACTTAAGAGGTACATCGTCGTGCGGCGGTCGGGAAGTGGCTATAGTAAGCCTGTAAAGTAGCGCATGTTTCCCGTGTTTACAACAGTCCCTGCACAAAATGACATTTCTAAAGGAAAAAAAGTCATTTAAAAGTACTCGCGGCTATAATGAATTGTCGGTCACAGCAATACACATAAAAGTCATTGAAAAAAAGGTATAGGATTCCCCCACAGTCCATTATCAGTCTCTTTGGGTCTGGTATGAATATTAAGGGGAACCCCGAACCAAATGTAAAAAAAAAAAAAAAAAAAAAAAAAAAAGGCGTGGGGGTCCCCCTCAAAATCCATACTAGACCGTACCAGGCCACATGCCCTCAACATGGGGAGGGTGCTTTGGGGTAGACCCCCAAAGCACCTTGTCCCCATGTTAATGAGGACAAGGGCCACAACTCTACAAACCTTACCCAGTGGTTGTGGGGGTCTGCGGGCGGCTTATCGGAATCTGGAAGCCCCCTTTAACAAGGGGATCCCCAGATCCCGCCCCCAACCCCCCCCCCCCTGTATGAAATGGTAACGGGGTACAAATGTACCCCTACCATTTCATTAAAAAAGTGTGATAATGGTAAAAATTACATGACACGGCTTGGGATAAGTCCTTTATTAAAAAATAATAATGTCCCACGAAGTCGTCTTCTTCTCTTGCTCCGCCAAAAAACCCGCACACCGCCACCGATCCGCCTCCATGGGAGGCACCCGCCGTAATGACCGTCCTCTCAGGTGACAGTTCTTTTATAACTGAGGGCGGGGCCACACAATGATGTCGCCGGGTGACCCCGTCCCCCTCTGACACATGGGGACATCCCTATGGCTTCCCCGTAGCGTCAGAGGGGGCGGGCCACCCGGTGACGTCATATATATAATTTTTTTGGGGTGATATAGATTGCTCCCCTACCAAGTCAGATGTAGCCAGTTGGAGAAGCCTGTCCACTAATTATCCACACCTGAAAATGAGCACAGCAAACAGGACTAGAATGTAAGGCTATGCCCAGGTCAAAATCTGGGATACCTCTTGATGCCACAAAATCTCCTGTTCCTCTTAAAAAGACTTGCCCAACTGGATCCAGATCAGGAGACCCCCCCTAGGGGATAATCCAGTGATGAAGAAGAACCAGATCTCTTGAAAACCCAGCATATAGACAGGGAGATCAAAATTCTCAGATGATCTTTCAGAAGTTAGGAAACAAGAGTGCCAGATTCCAGAGCCGATAGACTGATCCACCGTAACAGAGCTGCTTGATCCTCAAAGCGGTTTGCCCAGCAAGATGGCCAACTTGTCATATAAAGTGCATCTGAGACAGCCTGTAAAACTGGAGAAAAGGGCTGCTTCACAAAGGGTTGCCCACAGACCCATGACCCAACAGCTGAGAGATGGGTAGCTCCCTGACTGAAGAACAAAAACAAAAACACTATTCTGATCCAAGCTGTCTGCTGGCAAAGACAGCATTCCTGCCCTGAATTCAGAAGTTTCAGGAATTAACCAAATATTTAGGATGTTTTGCCAACTAGAGACACTTTGTCCAACAGAGCCCATGCCAACTGTTTACTTGACAGGAAGTTTCCTTGATATTGCCCAACGGGGATGCCATGAAAACACACCAGGGCCAACACTGGGGCCAGCACCCTAGAGTACAGATTTTCCAGATTCATAGTGTGCAGCGCATCAATCAGAGCCAAAACAGCCTTGCAGGGGAAGGCATGAAAGTGTGCTGAAACTGGGTGAATTGGGCCACCAAGTCTAGTCGATCATTATAGACCCCAGCTGACAAGCAGAGGACTCTACCCCACTCAGCGGATCTAGGGAGGATTCCAGAGATGAGGTAGTCTCCATAATAGGGTAACAGGATTCCAGATGTCTGCATCTTCAGAGGACATTGTGCAAGTGACACCAGAAGCATGAGCAGAATGTGATTTGGGGTCACCCATTGATTGAGATCTGTTCCCTCTGCGACTAGATGCAAACATGTTGTGGAGGTAAGACAACTTGGACTCAGGGTACAAGGCAAGGCCTCAGTCACAAAATCCAGACAGCTGGAAGCAAGTAAGGTTCATCTAGCTGGAGGTGACTAAAGTCACTGTAGATGGGCAGTAGACTGAAATTTAAAGTTCCACATGGCTCTTGGCAATGCAGGAGGAGCAGCTAAGGGGAAATACTTCCTTGATGCTGATAGGAGGGGTAGAGCGTGGAGTGTACATGACACCCCAACCCAGCAGATATCAGTGCTAAGTTCTTCAGTATTACCCTTTCAATGGTAGAAAAAGGTGGAAAACAGGAGTTTTCAATGTGCCCAGCAAGTCAAAACAAATGAGGTAGTTTGCAGTGATCAGCCAAAACAGCCTACTCAAGAAGCAAGTTATCAAAGACCGGGAAAACCCTGAGACAATGTTAACAGTCCTGGACTGAAAAAGTGCTCTATGGCTAACATGTTATCAGAACAGGGTCTGGAAAACACTTTACACAGAATCTGATGCCCAAAGGTCACTTACAGCATCTAGAGTAGAGGGGTTAAGACATGGCACTCTGAAAACTAGGCTGAGGAAAGACTGCTCTGCATAAATGCAAGTGTAAAGACCACCTCTAGAAACAATGTAGAGTAATCTTGATTGAAGAGAAAAAATAAATAAATCAATGGGCTCAGAACACGTACGAAGATAAATGACTGGACTTAAATAGTATGTTTTATTTCACATCAGTGACCCAAAGTACTGCAACTAAAGTAAGCTAGACTAGCATTTTTTTCAGTGGTAATGGCAGCACCCATATTTCTCAGTTGCTTTGAATACATGCCATTAGGACTATGCCTAAAACCCACACAGGAGCACAGTTTATTTTGAAAATACCAGGGCCTACAGTACATGTGCAGTTAAGCATATTAATCTGCACTGCTTCCTAAGGAAAACTGGCAAGTATTATATGCCATAAACAGTGCCACCTAGTGGGATATTACTATAAAAACACCTATTTTAGGGCAAGGTCACACAAGACCTTCCACAATTCTTTTTAGAACTAAATGGCAGAGTTAAAGAGTCAGTGTGGATGTTAGGGAATGCTCGGGTACTGCCTGGAAATATTTTGCACGAGATAGATTTGAGACACAGAAAGGTAGACATTGAACTGCACGTATTAAATCTGTATTCAAATGTCTGGCATTCTGCAGGTTTACACCAAGTTATATAGCTAGTTATTAAAGATTACTTTCATGTTCAATCTGCTTACTTAGACTATGCCTGGAAATAAAAAATTAGATATGCATTATGACCAATCTGTTCTGGTTGATACTTGTGGGCTGAAACCACTAAGGATATTTGTCTCATGGAAATTCACTGGTGAGATTCTCCCTAGCGATACCCATTATCACAGGCTTTTTCCAGGGTTTCATCAGCATTTAAATCGAAAAAACATCTTGGCACATAAAGCTTGCTTTTATCTACATAGCCTAACATAGACTTAGTCCAAAGTAAAAAAATAATCAGCACAAACTACATTACTTACCATACTGGTCTGTTCAAATACCAAGTCCTCTGCATTTCCCCCCCTAAACAAGCACTCAAGAGCCATGTACTACAGTTTCCATCAATGAAACGTGATCTTAGAACAGACGACAGGCAGATGAAAGGCCAACAGAACAAGAGACACCCCACACTGAAAATATCATGTTTAGGCTTGAGAAGCCAAAGGCTTTAAGAAGCCCATTTCCCCCAAGAGGTTTATACTTTGCTGCACTATTATATTAGCATAACAGAGCTCTACTTGCTGGGTAACTGTATATGACCAGCCATTTGTACCCTATTAAAGCATCTCTCATAGGGTGTATCATAGGTATAGTCAGTAAGGCTGAAAAAAACAGACAAAAACAAACAAAAAAAAAAAAACAAAACAAAACAAAAAAAGAAGACACCTGTCCACCTCATTAAACTATGTTACTACAGGCCTACCTTAGTTGTAGATTTTTGTTCTTCCTCTTCCTCCTCCTCCTCCTCTTCTTCTTCTTCTTCCTGGCTTCCTTGTCCAGCACCCCCTTCACCCTCTTCACCTGCTGTTTAAACAATTAAAAACACAAAAAAACATTGAAGAAAACCAGTCTTGTGAGAAACAAGCTGCTAATGCTCACCTCCCCTTTGAAAATATGTTTCCTGGCTGTAATGCCTACCCTCTGGCTTCAGTACATTTGAGTCTCCAGCACAGTGATATCACCAGCACCTAGGGGAGCAGAAGCTGTGGTCCAAGGTAAATATCTTTTTGGCCATTATTCTAACCTATTGACCAGTGAGCATGCTGAAGGTGGAGAAATGCCATTAGGAAGCTCCATTGCTAAACCAGGAAAAGAGATGAGTCACCTGCCTAGCTATGTAGTGTGGTGGTGGTGTGCATATTTCAAGACTAGATGGCCTGGGCACATATGAATTTTACATGTGTATATAGCTGTGTGCAAGGAGTATGCATGTGCACATTTAGTATAAATGAATATCAAACTGTAAAAACCTTGTACCCATCTATGAGTTGTATGAGAACAGCTACATTTTGTACATGCACAGGCTCTACTTCGTAATCCTGCACAATTGCCTCTCACTGAAAGGATTAAAAAGAGTAGATGACCAAAATCAATATAGTCACTGTAGTCTTATGACCTGAAATGCCCAATTCCTTGACTAGGTTTTAAGTGAGCTGTAAAAGCAGATTTTTATATGGTACAAGTAGTATTTTTCTTCTAATAATTGTGTCATCTGCTAACCTGGATTTGTGCTTGGATTTAGATTTGTACAAATTACATAGTGGCCTGTTTATTCAGCCACATTTTGAATGCCTTATGTAGAGCATACGACACATATTCAGAACAGCAGCAGTCTTTTTGCATTTTTAACTGGCTATCTGAAATGGACACACAGAGCCCCTTTATCTGATCTTTGTATTTGCCAAGAGCTGCTGATCTCTATGGCTGCATTCACACCTGAGCGTAGCGTTTTTGAGCGTTTCTTCCGATGTTTTGTTGTGCATTTCTTTGGGCATATTTGCGCGTTTCCATGCAGCGTTGTCCGTCGTCTTTGAGCTTTGGCATTTTTTTTATTAGCCAATAGGAAAAATGATCATCTGTTTCATCATTTGTTGCTATGTTGTTAGATTTTGTCATCTGCTTCCTGCTCCAAAAACGCCCAAATCTGCCCGATTCGCGCGACAAAAAAGGGTCCAGAACTTGTTTGAGCTTCAGGCGTAGGGCTTCAGGCGACATGGAGTGGAGATGTGAACCATCTCCATAGAGAATAATGGATTTTTTTCCCCTCAAGCGTTTTGTACCTTCAGGCTTCAAGCTACAAAAACGCTCAGGTGTGAATGGGCTCTAAGAGCTGCAAGAGAAGCTGGGAAACTGTCCACCCAAAAGGTTCCCTGGGGGTACCCCTGTTGAAATTTTAATTAATGAAAGTTGGCTCACGTAAAAACTATTTCCATCCCACTAGGGAGGCAAGGGACAATACCACCAAGGTCCTTAACCTGCTTCATAAAGCAAATAAATCCCAAACACCATGTGTGTTTCTGGGCACAGACGCAGAGAAGGCCATTGACAGGATGAACTGGAACTTTATCCTCGCAGTCCTTCAATATATAGGATTCGGCACTAACATATCAGTGGATCTCATCAATATACTCAAAACCCATGGCTTGAGTCCGAGCTATTTGGGTTCTGTCAGAACCTTTCAAAATTTCTAATGGGACACGACAGGGATGCCCACTGTCACCCCTCCTCTTCGCCCCGTCACTGAAACCCTTTCTCTGCACCATACGTAGAAACCCAGATGTAAATGGAATAAAAGTGGAAAGTACCCAACATAAGGTCTCAGCATACGCCAATGACATGTGGTTTTCCCTCACAAACCCTGCGATATCCCTCCCAAACCTCTTTAAGGAATTCGAAAGATATGGAGCCCTCTTCAATCTTAAAATTAATTTTCTAAAATCAGAGGCAATGGGAATTAATCTCCCACAATTGCAGATTATGGCTACAATCACATCAAGTACAACTGCAGATGAACTTCAAACTAAAATGGAACAGCTCAGCATTGACATATTTAGGCACAATCATCCCCTTCCACATATCAAAAGGTGTTTGAATTAAATTTCCCTCCGCTACTTACAAGGGTCCGAGCACTCCTAAACAAATGGAATACGGGCCTCCACTCATGGTTTGGCCGTTGCAATATTCTCAAAATGAGTATCCTTCCAAAATTACTGTTCCTCCTGCAGGCTCTACCCGTCTACATTCCATCAAATTTCAAGCAAATTCAGAAGTTATTCTTTGAATGTATATGGGCCCACAAACATCCCCGTTTGAAGAGAACTCAGCTTACACTACCAAAGCAATATGGGGGACTAGTAGTACCAGACGTAGGTAAGTACCACCAGGCAGTCCACCTCAGCAGACTTGTTGACTGGAATAGACACCAAACCCTCAAGCTGTGGGTTCAGCTGGAACAAGATTAAAGTACAGTGCCTTTGAATAGAGCGTCTTGGTGCTATGAATCCCTACCCAGCAAGGTGAGAACCCTTCCACTTCTAGGCCAAAGCACGAGAATCTGCTCACTTCTGTTCAAACAAGTGTTTCATTTACGATGTCGCCACTCTTTCTGATATTGGGCAACCCATGTTTTGCCCCAGGCTACCAAAATTAACCCTTTAAAAAAATCTGATGGCATCTGGCTGTTTGCAAGCCTCACACTTCCCAACTCAGAAGACGTGGCACTCAATCCAAGACCTCATGAACCCTTCAGGCTCCTTCCTCCTGAAGTTTTGGAGCACTCTCCAACTTACCCACTTTTTCAGGTACCCCCCCCCCCCCCCTCCCCCAAGCAACTTCGACCAACCTCTCACAACCTTGGAGGAAAATTGTTCAACAGAAGGGGCACTGCCACACACACTCTTGATTAGGTACAATCTACTGATCACACCCCTAGACTCTTACTCCCTATGCTGCGTTAGGGAATGGGAACCAGACCTGAACCATAGGCCCACAACAGAAACAACGCATCCTCCGATTTACAAACAAATCATCCATCTGTACGAAAACGCAAGAAACCAACTTTAAATTCTTAACCAGATGGTACAGGACACCAGCAAAACTACAAAAAAATTTCCCGCAACCTCAGACCGCTGCTGGAGATACCAGGAGGAATGGGGCAAATTACTCCATATTTTTTGGACCTGCCTTAAAATAGAACAATTCTGGTCAGATGTCAAACACATAGCCCAAAAATTTACGGAACGCCAAACCCCTGATGACCCCGCCTTTTTCCTTCTCCATGAATCCGCTGCCCCAGAAAGGTCCTACAAAAAAAAAAAATATATATATTGATTATTCGCCATCTCTTTGACGCTGCCAAAGCATGCATTCCTCTTAAGTGGAATGCCCCACAACCTCCGACCATAGGAATGTGGCTCAGAAAATAGTAGAGGAAATCAACAAACTGGAAGACCTAGTCCTTTGGGCACGGCACCAACAAAAACGCTACTCCAAGACTTGGTCACTGTGGAACAAATTTGTCTATTCAAACGAAGGTCGAACCTTTTTGGAAGTAACTCGGTAGACTAAATTGCCTCCGAGATGACTCTAGATACCTGTGATACCTCAGGAATCACAAATATGCCACTTGAATTCGGTCTGTGTGATTTGCGATTGCACATTTCTCCTCCCCACCCCCTTTTCCTCACCATCCTCCTTCCCTCACATCTCTCTATTCAAATTTCCCTTTTCCTTAATTATTTCCTTTTTCTTCTCTGTTCCGTGTGTTCACGGTTTTAGATGCTTTTCTGTTATTAAAGTTTGAAAATGATATGGGATGGTTACATGGACCCACCATACTGAACAATGTATTTTTTGGTTGACATTCAATCGTCATGTTTATGAAACAGCATTCGGTTGCTTTGTAAAAAATGATGCTATGTTTATAACATGTTATGTGTCCCTGGACCATAGCCTTTGACTAAACAAAAGATTTTTTTTTTTTTTAAACAAAACTTTCCATTTTTGATAAGCAGACACAGAACACAACTATATGGGAGTCTGTGGCTGCTGCAGCAGATCTAGAATACAGGCATGCAACATTTAGTTTAGGGCTGTCAACCAAAACTCACTCTGCTCCTCAGCCTGCTCCTCAGCATTGTCTTGATCGGCTTCTTTGTTGGTCTCCTTCTCTTCCTCTTCTTCCTCCTCTTTCACATCAGGCTGGGGAGAATCTGTTTTTTTGTGCTTTACATCTGCTGGCTGCTTCTATAAAATCCAATTCAAAGAAAAAAAAAAAAAAAAAAAAAAAAAAAGGAGGTTAGATTATTTTAACTGCTTGCCGACCGTCTCACGCTGGCAGAAGGGTACATACAGGCAGATTAACACACCTGTACATGGCCTATTAGGAAGTGGTCTGCGGGCGCGCTGCGACCTCCGTGAGTGTGATCACGGGTCCCGCGAATTTGATGTCCGCAGGGATACCCGTGATCATCTTACCGAGAGGAAGAACGGGGAAATGCTAATGTAAACAAAGCATTTCCCTGTTCTGCCTAGTGACAGGACACTGATCACAGCTCCCTGTAAATCGGAAGTGGTGACCAGTGTCGTGTCACACATAGCCACGCCCCCCCCCCAGTTAGAATCACTCTCTAGGACACACTTAACCCCTTCACTGCCCCCTAGTGGTTAACCCCTTCACTGCCAGTGTCATTTACACAGGAATCAATGCATTTGTATAGCACTGATTGCTGTATAAATGACAATGGTCGCAAAAATGTGTCAAGAATGTCCGATGTGTCTGCCATAATGTCGCAGTCCCAATAAAAATCGCAGATCACCGCCATTACTATTAAAAAGAAAAAAAATTAAAAATAAAAATGCCATAAAACTATCCCCTATTTTGTAGACGCTATAACTTTTGCACAAACCAAACGCTTATTGCGATTTTTTTTACCAATAATATGTAGAACACCACGTATCGGCCTAAGCTGAGGGAAAAAAAATGACTTTTTTATATATTTTTTTGGGGATATTATAGCAAAAAGTAAAAAATGCGTTTTTTTTTTCAAAATGGTCGCTTTTTTTGTTTATAGTGCAAAAAATAAAAACCACAGAGGTGATCAAATAGCACCAAAAGAAAGCTCTATTTGTGGGAAAAAAAGGACGTCAACTTTGGGAGCCACGTCACACAACCGTACAATTGCCAGTTAAAGCGTCGCAGTGCCGAATCGCAAAAAGTGCTCTGGTCATTGGCCAGCCAAATGGTCCGGGGCTTAAGTGGATAAGTGAAATCCTTTTCATAAGTACCAATAACTACGCACAATGTGCTTTCTGTAAGATATTTGGCCAATTTAAGGTAATTTCCTTGAATCTCAATTCTATATACTTAATAGCCATTCATGCAACAGCATTGTAAATATGTGCACGGCAATGCACATTACATGGGTTGATGCATTGTGATGCCATTCACTGTGAAAGGCATCACAGTGCAACTATAAAATCACATGTGCGCTGTAAAGCAGCATGCCAACACACAGTATCCCATTGGCGCGCTGCAATAAAATGCAACCTGTTCTATTTTTGTATGTGTTGCAATGCATTCATTTCGACTGGGCTGTTTATGCAAGTCAATGCACAGTTACAGCACACAGTGTTTTGGTGTGAATGGGCCCTTATACAAATAAAAAGTATAAACACACAACACATGACTCACATGAACTATAAATGTAGCCAAGTATGAACAGTGGATTACTAATTTAAGCAGATTATAGTTGCTAGAGTGGAAAGTATTTGGTAAAAGGGAAAAAAAAATTGGGAGACACTACTGAGAATAAGATCAACAATAAGACTATTGTCCAGTAAACAGTGACACATTCAATATTGAAAAACAGATGCTGTGCTTACCTTGCCTGAGCAGCAGAACAGAATGACCAAGAACACTGGCAAAGCCACTGTCAGGATGTAGACAGCCCAAAGCCAGGGCCTCTCCTCAGCTGCAGCCATCATTTGACCCACTACGCTGGGCTGGAATAAAAAGTTTAGTAGTTAGCATAGATATCTGAGGGCCAATTACATATTACTGTAGCTAATTATACGTGATCTAAAAAAGGCAACCATTTAAAAAAACTCTCATAAAACCTAAAATCATTAAGTCAAGACTTGAGAAATCCAGGGGGCCAAGCAGGTTCGTTTACACACAAAAGGAGCAAATTGCACAACTCCGTTTTCATGCACAGGTTGAAAAATGAAAAACCATCACTTGATTGTAAGTGCCATAATTTCTTAATATATTTTATAAACCGCCTCTATTGTGTTTTAATGACAGCAGTAATGGATCCAGATTGCCGCAGTAGTCTGACTAATCCCCTACTATGCCCTAAACAATACCAGGGTACAAGTTATAAGTGACTTTGTTAGGTGACCCACACTCTGTAGGGTACTTTGCAAACAGTGGCTTTCATAAAGATATATATGATTTACAAACTTGTTAAAAATTGTTTTACAAAATACACAAAGATAAATAGGTTATCTCCGTTGATTCACCATTCTCCAAACCACCCGGTGCTAGCTTTCACTACCAAAGTCACCCAATGTCCAGAACAGGCATACATTTGCTAGCAAGTCTCTGAAGACATACCTCAGCAGCTCCATCGGCAGCCTTCTTCAAGCCCCAGCCAGCATTTCCCCACTCATCAGCCACAGCTCTGTCACTGCACACAATGAAGTTATCAAAGAAGATATCAGAAGTCATGGACCACAGTTCCAGACCAATGGCGAAAAATGGAGTCATTTTGAAGGGCTCGAGATCTTCAAAGTAATCTGGATTTGTGATCTTGCGTGGTTTCCAGATACCCTGCAGTGAACAGAAGTAATGTTGGTCAGTACAGATGAAAATGACTTCTCTCCAGCTAAGGCAGTGGTTTTCTTGGAGTTGCCATAATGCTGCACATATGATCAGCTATAATATCCACCATTTGGTGGCTTGACAGTTCAGCTGAGAGCAAAAGCAACTGACAGTTATTAAAGACATGCATCGATATAAACTTTCGGACCACCACTATCGCTGGGTTTAGATCAGCTACGAAACTTATTTTCCAACAACCTACAGATTCATGTGTTCCATCTGTAACTGTTGATTTGCAGTCCACTTCCGAATTTACAAACCTGCTCTGGGGGGGATGGGGGTTTAAGGTCAAAGTGAACTGCTTCAGACAGTTCTTTTTTCAAACACTTTAAAGTCAGGCTGTTCCGACAGGCTCCTCCTATCACTTGTGAATTTCGACTAGCCAAATAGGCGAGTCTTAGCCGCGAGCTCCAACACGATGACTAGTGGCATGGCATTTGGCTAACAGGAAGGTTCTAAAGACTGCTGCAGATACCTCTAGGTGACTGCATCCTCATACCAGTAGCAGTTTGTCCCCCTTATTCCTAAGCCCTGGTTCACGCCGGTGCGATTTGTCATGTGATCTGACAGTTCAAAACCACATGACAAGTCGCTGCCCATTGCCGACAATGGAATAGTTTCAAACATTGCGCCTCAAGTCGTAAAATCCTGCACTACTTTTTTGCGATTTCATTGCGAATTGCAGACTTCTGTTAAATTAAGTCGCAATGAAACTGAAGGCCCAAATCACACTGATCTGCGGCTTTGAAATTGCGCTGAAGTAGCGCGATTTCAAAGCCGCACTGGTGTGAACCAGAGCTAAGTGAGCAGGTCTCTCTGTCCCCCTTGTCAGCTGTGTACATATCTGTCAGATACGTACAGCCAGCAATTCATTTTAGTGCTAATGAAGTGCTTACTTGGCATCCCAGCACTGTAACCAAGCTGTCATCGACAGCTCCCAGCCATTGCTTACAATTTAGAGCAAGCGGGACAGATACCCAATCACAGTATAGAACAGATAAAAGAATAGTGTGCCAATTCAACTTGTGCATAAATCCAAAATTATTTTTATAAATAAAACCTGCAAATAGCATTAAAAATATTATAAGATGTAAATATTAAATGACACACAATCGTGAGTATGTGGTAAATAGTTCTAGTGAAAACGTCCTACACAGTGATACTGAGTCTACGATCCTTCCTTAGACACTTTGCTTCAATATGTAGTAATACAAGTCAGTGATATAAAACCACCGCCGCCATGTGAATTGCCCGCTCACCTTAGAAAAAGGCCCCTCAGGCCTAATCACACCTTTGGTTTACTGGTCTTTAGTAATCCTCAAAGGAAAATACCGCTGTGTCTTTGGTCCTCTGTATCTCCTCAAGTGCGCTGGAAAAGCTCCTTCTCTGAAGTAACTCAGAGCAAAAAGAAGACTTTTATCGCGCAAAATTGCTTGAATAAAAAATGTGTTTTTAATTAAACATAAAATCGTCCACTCACACTCGCCATTATCTTATGTAATGCCCAAGATGATCATACACCGAGGCGCTTGCCTCCTCACCGCTTCTTCCGGGTTTCCCGAGACCCCGGAAGTATCGTCACCGGCTCCTCCCAACGCGTTGCATCATTGATCATGTAACTTCTTCCGGTGTCTCTGGAAATCCAGAAGCAGTGGAGGTGAGCATCTCTATGTATGATCATTTTAGGCATTACACAAGATGATGGCTATGTGAGTGGGCAATTTTATGTTTAATAAAAACGCATTTCTTCAAGCAATTTTGTGCGACAAATGTCTTTTTTTGCTCTGAGTCACTTCAGAGAAGCAGATTTTTCAGAGAACTTGAGAAAATACAGAGGACCAAAGACACAGTGGTGTTTCCTTTCAGGATTACTAAAGCCCAGCAAACCAAAAGGCGTGATTAGACCTGAGGGGTGTTTTCCGAAGGTGAGCGGGCAATTCACATGGCAGCGGTGGTTTTCTATCACTGACTTATATCACTACGTAGCACATATTGAAGCAAAGCATTTGCGGAATGATCCTAGACTCAGTATCACTGTGTGGGATGCTTTTACGTGAACTATTTACCACATACTCACGATTGTGTGCCATTTAATATTTACAGCTTATATTATTTTTCATGCTATAGGCAGTGGCAGGTTTTATTTATAAATAAAATGTTGGATTTCTGCACAAGTTGAATTAGCGCACTATTCTTTTAACAGTTATATATTTATGCTAGTATAAGATCACCATTTAATGGTGCAGCTGTTTAGTTTCACAGTATCAGTATTTTTGCATAGCAGCGCTTTAGTATTCCATACAGTTACCCAATCACAGTGATCGCATGATAAGAGGCCCTCTTAGGGCCCATTGAGGCAGGCACTTAGAACCACTTAAAGCAGTTTGTGTACTTGTTTGCAGCTCAGTAATAGAGAAAAGGGAAAACAAATCACTCTAGATGATGCAGGGGGCTAATGCCCATGTGAATGAGCCCTAGAGAGCCGCCTCCTGTCAACGGCAAAAGGCTATGAAGTTCACAAGTTTCTATGTAAACAAAAAAAACACAAAAAAAAAAAACAAAAACAAAAACTTGTTTTGTGCAAAACATTTAATTGCCAAGAACTGCAGTTACATTCTTACACACCAATCAACAAGCAGTGGCGTGTACTATAGCCAAAATATACATTTTGTATTCCATTATGGAAGCATATTAACTCTTCTGCACCAAAACAAAGTCAATCATGCACAAAATCTTGCAAGAATATAAAACTGTGCAAGAATCTGAGCACATATAAAAAGGTAAAACAACTTGTCAACATACAAACCTGGTAACTGGGGTTGTCAATCATTGGTGCCTTCCATTTTCCTTTGTAGTTAGGGTTGTCAATTGTGGGGCGTTGCCAGACTCCACAGCCAGGTGCTGCCTCACATTTGGGATTTGCCACTTGAGGTGCCTCCCATTCTCCATCCATATCCTCATCCCTGTTGGATAGCAATAGTGGAAGCTCAAACATTGCACAATTGTGAAAACAAAAAAATGCACACTGCGAAATTATTTCAACCCACCAGTCTTCGGGCTTTTCTGCATCAGGGTCAGGAATGTACTCAGGTTCATCGTCCAGCCAACCCTCAGGCCTTACTGCATTCTCATCAGGGATCTTTGCTGGGGCATCCTCATCCCTAGAGATTAGACATTTCAAGTAGAAGATCTATATATGTACATTTCAAATAGTTATATCATCATAATACTACACTGTGTGCACAATTATTAGGACAAGTTGTATTTTTGAAGAATTAACTAATTAGTTAACAGCTACAGTGCTCTCGGTCAATCCAAAATGTTAATAAACCTCAATCCTGAATATTTAAGAAAGTAAAAGTGAGGTTTTGGCTTTCTTAGAATAATATCTGTGTGTGTACAATTTTTGGGCAATTATTAGTGTGCAGAATTATTATGCAACAAAATAAAAAAACGAAAATTTTCCCATCTCACTTTTTTTTCCATCTGTTAAAATGAGAACAAAAGTTTACAAATAAAACATTTGAGATTCGAAAAAAAAAAAGAAAGAGAAAAAAAAAAAAAAAAAAAAAAATCAGTGACCAATAAAGCTACCCTTTTTTTTCCCCAAGAAGTCCTAAGCCTTCCATTCATGGAGTCTGTCACTTTCTTGATCTGTTGAAGAACAACTTTTTGTGCAGCTGCAACCACAGCCTCCCAGACACTGTTCAGAGAGGTGTACGGTCTTCCTTCACTTTAAATCTCCCATTTAAAAAGGGTCCACAAGTTCTCAATAGGGTTTAGGTCAGGTGAGGAAGGGGGCCATGTCATTCTTTCATCTTTAAGGCCTTTACTGGTTAGCCACGCAGTGGAGTACTTTAATGCATGTGATGGTGCATTGTCCTGCATAAATATTCTTAAAAGATGAAGACTTTTTCCTGTACCACTGCTTGAACTAAGTGTCTTCTAAAAACTGGCAGTAGGTTTGGGAGTTGATTTTTGAATTCATCTTCAATCCAAAAAGCTCATCTTTAATACCAGCACCCCAACTTGCTGGCGTCCGAGTCAAAGTGGAGCTCTGTGCCCATTAGGGATCGAATCACAGGCCCATCCATCTGGTCCGTCAAGAGTCACTCATCTCATCAGTCCATAAAACCTTTGAAAAATCTGTCTTCAGATTTTTGTTGGCCCAGTCTTGACGTTTCAACTTATGTCTCTTGTTCAGTGGTGGTTGGGTTTCAGCCCTCCTTACCTTGGCCAGGTCTCCGAGCACTGAACGCCTTGTACTTCTGGGCACTCCAGGTAGGTTGCAGTTCAAGAATATCTGAAATTTGACAGAACTGCAAGATAATGGGTCCCTGGTAGATAATGCAAGATAATGGGTCCCACGTTTGATTCTTCTCAAATCTTGGGCAGTTAATTTGCGTTTTTTTCTCAACACGTTTCTTGTGACTGTTGACCATTTGCATCAAAATGTTTGATGGTCCTGTGATCACGCCCCAATATCTTAATTTCAAGACTTTGACTTTTCAGTCAGTTAAATCTCTTTTTTGGCCTATTTTGCCTGAAGGAAAAGAATCTGCCTTAAGCCACACCCTCCCTCATTAAACAAAATACACATCACCTGATAAGCCTAAATCCAGTAAGCATTCAAGTTTATACAGCTTGGAGTTGGAGAGTATTTTGACCAAATCATTTTATGCATAATAATTGTGCACAGGGTGTATGTTTTAAAAGGCTAAATATAATTGAGAAGGATTTCTCCATCTGGTAAAGCCAACTGTAGTTCGTGTCTCTATAAAGTGCCTCTGAATGACAAGTGTAATTGTATTCAAATACGTAAAGAAAAAGGTTGTCTTGTTTTGGGCCAGCACTGAAACAATATCGTTTGTGTCTGAGTCTGGGAGTTTAGCAGGCAGAAGTGCTACTGATTGGCTGCTTAGCCAGAGGGTCAGAAACGGAACTGGAGGCAGAACAAAATCAGGGCTGCCATCAGGTATGATAGACATTGGGTATATTAGATGAGGATAGTCTGAAAACATCAGGTTTGCATCCTATTTAAAGCTGAAATTTAATCTCGTTATTTGTTTGCACTAGTTCCTCCCTCAGCAAAAGGTTAATAAAAAAAAAACAATAAAAAACTGTTTTCATAACATGCCTTTATTTTATGTCATTATTAGGTTTCTGGCCTTTTCTATGCAATTCAGGTAGATGAGTGGGGGAAGGGGCCAGCAGAGTGCTTTAGACTGCTGAAAACATCACCACAACCTGCCTCCATACTCCTCTCAAGAGCCCTAGGAGCTCATGTAAGGTCTGGCTCTTGGAAGGAGTTATGCAAAGATTATTATTTTGTTCTGCCTCCATTAACACGTCTTGATGGGTGGATGTCAGTCTGGAGAAGTGGGCATTATTTGGCAGGCTGAATTTGCATGCAGACTGCCCTAGATATTGCCCATGTAACGCTGAGCCTCCATGACAGAAATACAACAAATGAATGGGGCCGGCCAGGGACAGCGAGGCTGAGGTAGAAAATTGTATGATGCTGAATGCCCCCTGGCCAGCAAATGGGGTACGCTCTGACTTGTTGCATCTTCTAATGCACACAGCAATAAGCTCATAGTATGCAGACATCAGAGTAAGCCATTTCAGTACAGAAGAGGAGCCTGTACAGCTGTGCAATACTAAAAAGTTAAGAATGGAGTTCAGCTTTGACTGTTTGAGACAAATTAACTAAACCGGTGAACCTCAAAAAATCTATTTGTGGGATTATCCTCTGAAGCATGAAGCTGAACTCCAGGCACAGGAGGGGATTGTCAAAATAAATAGAAAAACTACTGTGTATTGAGGGGATTGGGGTACTTTTTTTAAATATATATAACGTTCATGTGCTGTAAGAACAAGGTAAAAAGGACACTGATCTTTCATAAACAGCAAGGTCTACATGTTTTAACATGTATAATCACTTCAGCCTGGATGCCCTTTTAAGTGATAGCAATTGAATAGGCTTTTTTTTTTCCTACAAACAGATGAGCAGTGCTGACAATGGACATTCACTGACCAATCTGTCCACTTCCCAACTTTTAATGTTGTGACAAAACCTGTACAGCAGGAGATCAAATTAAATACACAGCTTAGTAATTGAGAAGAACCTCTGTTCTCAAAAGGAAGCAAATACTGCTTGGCTAAATATTTATAAAGACCCATTTCAAAACATGTAAAGTAAAATAAAACTAAAAAAATAAAATAAAACTGAACTGACCTAAACACTAAATGTCATATTTAAAAAAAGCAAAAACTAGTTGTATCAGAAGAAACCCCATTCTGATCTACTGATACTTACCAGTCTACTGGTTTGACAGCATCAGGATCAGGTATTTTTGGCCTTTCATCCCAGTCCTCAGGCTTCTGGTCATCTGGGTCCTCAATCTCATTTGGTGGATTAACAGGGGGGTTCACATCGTTTAACAAGTTGCCACTGTTTACCACAGTTTGGTCAATCAGGACTTCAAAGCTGTTATCAGGATTCAAGACTGTAAGAGAGATTTTTTAATTATTATAAATAGAGACAATACCCATTATTTTATCAGAAACGTGCACACCTTCACAAAGGTTTTAAAGGCCTTCATATTCAGAATGAGATGGCCCCCTTATTCAGAATTGAACAGATTGTAATAAAAGCCTCTGAACCTTGCGGAGGATGGCACTGGAAATATCACCCTCTGAACCGCCGAATACAGGCCCAACAGAGAAGCTCATGGTGGAGGGACACAAGCATTCCTGGAGGGAAAGTCTGGAACTATTTTTCAGAAATACCACCTCCAGAACCCACTTGTCTGAAATGAGGGATAGCCACTGGACTTCAAGTGAAGACAGACATCACCAAATTTTGGGATATTGTGGTGGGAGGCAAACCTTCATGCAGAAAGGGGCTTTTCTGTGGACTTGTGGTTCTTGTGTTGGTAGATCACAAGCACAATAATAGCATGCAATGCCAAGCTGCAGTTTCCAAAGCGAGCAAAGTCCTTTCTTGTATTAAAAGAGGTATGGACTCCAGAGAGATATCATTTTGCCCCTGTACAAATCATTAGTAAGACCTCATCTGGAATATGCAGTTAAGTTTTGGCCACCAGTTTTCAAAAAGGATATGGGGGGAACTGGAGAAAGTGCAGAGACGTGCAACCAAACTAATAAGAGGCATTGAGGAGCTCAGCTATTAGGAAAGATTAGAGCAACTGAATCTATTCCCTCTTGAGAAGGAGATTAAGGGGGGGATATGATAAACATGTACAAATACATAAGTGGTCCATATAGTGAACTGGGTGTTGAGTTATTCACTTTAAGGTCATCACAGAGGACAAAGGGGCACTCTTTACATCTAGAGGAAAAAAGATTTCATCATCTCCAAATACGGAAAGGTTTCTTCACAGTAAGAGCTGTGAAAATGTGGAATAGACTCCCTCCAGAGGTGGTTCTGGCCAACTCAGTAGATTGCTTTTAACCACTTCAGCCCCGGAAGAATTTACCCCCTTCCTGACCAGAGCACTTTCTGCGATTCGGCACTGCGTAGCTTTGACTGACAATTGCAGGGTCGTGCGACGTGGCTCCCAAACAAAATTGACGGCCTTTTTTTCACACAAAAAGAGCTTTCTTTTGGTGATATTTGGTCACCTCTGTGGTTTTTATTTTTTGTGCTATAAACAAAAAAATAGCAACAATTTTGAAAATAATGGCACTATTTTTACTTTTTGCTATAATAAATATCCCCAAAAAATATTTAAAAAGTTTAGGCCAATACGTATTCTACATATTTTTGGTAAAAAAAAAAAAAATCGCAATAAGCGTTTATTGATTGGTTTGTGCAAAAGTTATAGCGTCTACAAAATAGGGGATAGTTTTATGTTTTTTTTTTTTCTTTACTAGTAATGGCGGTGATCAGCGATTTTTATCGTGACTGCAACATTATGGCGGACACATCGAACATTTTTGACACACTGATTCCTGTGTAAATGATACTGGCAGTGAAGGGGTTAACCACTAGGGGGCAGTGTAGGAGTTATGTCCTGGGGAGTTTTTTTTTTTTTTGGGGGGGGGGGCGCGTGGCTACGTGTGACACGTCACTGATCTCTGCTCACGATCACAGGGAGCAGAGATCAGTGACACTGTCACTAGGCAGAATGGGGAGATGCTAGTTTACATTAGCATCTCCCCATTCTTCCTCTCCGTGAGGCGATCATGAGTATCCCCGCGGCGATAGAGTCCACGGGACCCACAACCCGACTCACGGAGCTCCCGGGCGGCACGCAATGGCACGGCGGCAAATTTAAAGGGACGTACGGTTACGCCCATTTGCCCAGCCGTGCCATTCTGCCAACGTACATCTGTATGCGCCGGTTGGGAACCGGTTAAAAAAGGCTTGAATTCTTTCCTAAATGTACATAATATAACTGGGTACTAACCTTTATTAGGTAAAGTTGATCCAGTGAAAATCTGATTGCCTCTCAGGGGATCAGGAAGGAATTTTTTCTCCTGCTGAGCAAATTGGAGCATGCTTTGCTGGGGTTTTGCGCCTTCCTCTGAAACAACTGTGGGTGAAGGATTGTGTATATGGGATTGTATTTTTTTTTGGTTGAACTAGATGGACTTGTATCTTTTTTCAACCTGACTATGAAATAGACAGGCAAGAGACCAGCAAACTGGAACCCCAAGATGCACTGCAAAGATTGCAGGTCCTGAACCAACTGATCTGCCAAGTCAACACAGGCAGGAGAGACTTGTTCCAAACCTTGCCATAACAGTTCAGCTTATTCAGGCAGAGTCTGAGACACCAAGATTGATGATAGAACCGCATGTATTAAGACTCCAGTACGATCGGAGGATCAACCACTGAGAGGGTGGGGGTGAACTACTCCTTGACAAATGCCTCTTCAAAAAAAGAGTAGTGTACAGCACAGGGTTTAGGCAAGGTGAATGGCTTACCCAGCTATGTTTACCCTTGGAAAAGAAGAAATAAGGTGAAACCTTAGGATGGCCACCAAAGCTTTTGTACCCCAAATGGGACTGGGAAATCCGGAGACAGGGAAGGCAATGTCTCAATCTTCAAAATCTCTCCAACAGCCCTAATAAGATCCAACACAGGTTATGGGTAATGCGTCAGCTTAGTCGACGATAACTATTCGCTGTCAGAGGGGAAGCAAAAGGTTTTTGGACCTGCAGAAGAGGAGGGGCTTCAGCGTCGGAGCCCTTGGACATGGATGCAAGAAGCAGAACGTTTTTTTTTCCCCCCCTAAATGGGTTTCTTGGATAATGGTCCCTCCACGCAAAATACAAATCCCTATATATAGCCACAGAAAAAATATCCAAAAGATTTTTGGGAAAAAAAAAAAAAAAAAAAAAAAGCATTTCAGGACTTACTTTCCTAAACAGTGGGTACCTTGCACCTTACTCAGATGAGGCTTGCCTCAGTGAACCCCACACTCAATAACATGGTCTATTTTACGTACTGGATTAGTAGTCAAAACACTGCAATCTTATTTCAGAAAAAAAAAAAAAAAAAAACACTGTCTGATCTAACAATGATGCCATCAACCCTAAAAAAATGATTGGGACAGGTCTAGCTGACAAAACCGCTGCTTTTCACTGTCTATGGTGCACCATTCAGGGAAACCACTAACCTAGTGTGTAGAGATGAGTTTTCTTGTCCGAGAAGTAGGATTTCAGGTCGGTATCAGGTCTCTTTGCGTGTTTCTCCTCATATTCTCCAGTCTTAGGGTTTTTATGACGGAAAATGAAATGTAGCTTGTAATCCTCTCCACATTTGTCAGGACCAAACATGATGGTGTAAGGTGTTTTATCATGGAACTGGTCCTGGGGGAATAAAGCAATTTAAAAGCACAACCGGGCAATAGAAAACAGAAGTGTTTTTACAAGTGTAGTTGGGATAACATTGTAGCCATGCAGTAGAGCTGCACGATTAATTGCAATCTCGATTCAACCCCCTCACGATCTCTATGCAGAATTTCTTCATTCATTCATGTAACAAGTGTAGAGAGTTCTCTGCTCACTCAGCTGTCAAAAAAAAAAAAAAAAAAAAAGGAGCCCGTGGCCAGCCACTCAGCCTCTTCGCAGCCACCCATTCAGTTCACAGCATGGCTGGGGGGCAGAGACTAGAGGTCAGCTGACTGGTGAGGAATGTGAAGTGGGAGGGGCTGGAGGAGACCCTATCTCCTGATTTTGGCATAGGTGTCACTGCTACGAGACACCACAAAGTCGGAGACAGTAACACTACCTGGGATTATTCTCAGATCAGCAGATGACCCTAATTAAGAGCACCTAAGTTGGTTGATCAGAACAAACCCAGCATTGCCACTCATCCCATTACCCCCACCAAGGAGTAAGAGAAGAAATAAAAAAAGAGAATACATGGAAGGGAGGAGAGGAAAAGAGGGGGAGGAACAAAGAAGAAGGGAGATAAAGAATAAGAGAAAGAACAAGAAAGTCGGCTAGAGAGAGGGATGGAGAAAAAAAAGAAATTGGGATAGAGAGATAAAGGGAAAGAAAGGAGAACAAAAAAAGAGAGTGGTACACCCTAAAATGTACAGGCAGTCCCCGAGTCACGAACGACTCCTACTTACGAACGGCCTCAAATGCCGGCCACTTGTGCTCACAGCCCAAGAACATACTGATAGTTAGAAGTATACGTATAGGCAAGTCTTTTTAAACTTTGGCTAGTGTAGGCAGAGGCAAAGACAATCTTTTCTGTTTAGGTGACATCCCTTCACTTCCTGTCCCAAAGACACATAGCTACATGTGCTTCTGTTTAAAGAATATCTTTAAATATTCTGACACTGCAGGGAGCTAGGAAGAAATACTCCCAGTCAGAGAAACAAAAAGTTCAGACTGGAACCATGGAATACATTAATCTTGTCACATCATGCAGGAAAAATTCCTAAAGATTTTCATTCACTTAGAACACTAAACTAAAGCGGCACTCTCTGTGTATAACAAATAATGATAGTACTGATCCTCCTGCATATTGTAAAGTATCTATTCTCCCAGAGTCACAGCCTATACCACATACATCTGCTGTGTCTGTCAATGAATGTTCTGAAACTCATAAAAAGCAAAAGGTTTAATTGAAACGAGCCTTATGCTTAAAGATTTCTCTATCCACGCTAAGGATTGGTTCACACTGCTGCAACAGCAACGTTGTATGACTTTGCCCCGCATTTTCCTTCCGCCTTGATTTGACTTGGATGCTATTTTAGGAGCATGTACAAAAGGTTAAAAATCGCACCCACGTCAGATCAAAGTAGAAAAGGTTCCTGCACTAAAGTCGAAGCGACAATGAATTTGACACGTATTGCGACTTAAGGTCTCACTAATCAGGTCCCATGTAGCAGCAGTGTGAACCGAGCCTTAAGAGCACGAATGGACAAATCTCCCATTGTGGACTGTTGTACTCTGACAGCCAGAATACCTGAAGAGTGCCTGTATCTGGTTCTTGGATGCAAAAGCCATGTTTGGCCACCACCTGGTCCTGTGACCAAAGTCAATTGAAACAAACCCACAGAACAGATTTCACCCAATTCCTGCTATTAACAGCTTAACCAGTTGCCTACCTTCGGCGTGTTAATAGCAGGAATTCTTCCTCTGTACACAAGGCATCTCCTGTAGGTCCAGGAGACTGCCTGCAATTTCTCCTCTCCCCTGCCACCTCCCGTGCACAGCCCCGTGAGCCCTGGTGTCTGTAGAATAAGCACCCAATCCTACCATTGGGAGCCAGTCAGAAGCCTTCCTCATTGAATGATCACTCTGACTGCCATTCAGTGTAACATTTGTAAACAATAAAAAAGAAACATGCTAAGCTGTCTTATCTCCTCAGCTCCTTGACAATTTGAGTAAGAGAGCTGCCGCTAACATAGAAGAATGTTTAGTGCGTGCACAGGGAATTAGTTAATTCTTAATTAACCAGGACATGTCCTTATTTTATGACATAACCCATTCATTTTAGTAGATTACCTTGTATAAACACTATTTAACAGTTTCATCTCCTATTCCATATTTCTATTTGTTGAAAAAAAAAATTATAATAAAGCACATACATACATTGTTATCTTTAATGCTTTATTGTTAAAAAATACATGGTAATATATGCAAAAAAAATAAATTTTAAAAAATGTAAATAACTTTAACATGCTTTGTATCAAAAATTTTATTTTAATGTTGCAGTAAATGGAACAAGCAACAGAATAAAATGGATACAGTGGTTAAAATAAGCATTGAACACGTCAACATTTTTCTAGGTAAATATATTTCTAAAGGTGCAATTTACATGACATTTTCACCACGTCGGTAACAACCCATGCAATCCATACATACAAAGAAACCAAAACAAATAAAGTTCAGAAATTAAGTTCTGTGTAATAAAATGGAATGACACAGGGAAAAAAGTATTAAAACACGCTAGCTGAAATCCATTTAATACTTTGCACAAATCCTTTGTTGGTAGTGACAGCTTCAAGATGCCTCCTGTATGGAGAAACTAGTCACATGCATTGCTGACATGATTTTGGCCCATTCTTCCACAGTCTTCAAATCTTGAAGGTTCCATAGATTTTTCTATTGGATTCAAGTCAGGTGATTAGCTGGGCCATTCTAGCAGCTTTATTTTCTTTCTTTGAAACAAATTGAGGAGTTTCCTTGGCTTTGTGTTTGGGAACATTGTCTTGTTGAAATGTCCACCCTCGTTTCATCATTATCATCCTGGTAGATGGCAGCAGATTTTTATCAAGCATCTCTTGGTGCTTTTCCATTCATCCTTCTTTCAAAGACATGAAGTTTGGCAGTACCGTATGCTGAAAAACAGCCCCACACCATGATGTTCCCACCTCCAAACTTCACTGCTGGTATGGTGTTTTTGGGGTGATGTGCAGTGCCATTTGATCTCCAAACATGGTGTGCATTATGGCGTCCAAAGAGATCAATTTTGGTCTCATCTAAATGTTATGCAGCAAAACATTAAACAAGCTTTGAAATGCTTTTTCTTTAGCAATGAAGTCTTGCGTGGTGAGGGTGCATACAGGCCATGGCAGATGAGTGCATTAGTTATAGTTTTCTTTGAAACAATCGTACCTGCCAATGGAAGATCTTTCTGAAGCTCTCCACAAGGGGTCCTTGGCTCTTGGACAACTCTTCTGATAACTCTTTTCATACCTCTGTCAGAAATCTTGCGAGGAGCAGCTGGTTGGGGCCTATTTATGGTGATATGATGTTCTTTCCACTTCTGGACTATGGCCCCAACAGTGCTTACTGGAATATTCTTGGCTTCTATGCCTTTTCTGCACCTCCCTTTCTTGTGTTCCAACACCTTTCCCCTGTGTCATTCCATTTTTATTACACATCACTTACTTTCTGGACTGATTTGGTTTCTTTGTATGAATATATTGTTACAAACATGTGGTGAAAATTTCATGTCAATAGGCACCTTTAGAAACATATTTACCTAGAAAAATGGTGATGGGAGAAATTATATATATATATATATATATATATATATATATATATATATATATATATATATATATATATATATATATATATATATATATATACATACATATACATACATACATACATACATACACACACACACACACAGTTGTGCTCATAAGTTTACATAGCCTGGCAGGATTTATGATTTCTTGGCCATTTTTCAGAGAATATGAATAATAACACAAAAACATTTTTCTTTCACTCATGGTTAGAGTTTGGCTGAAGCCATTTATCATCAATCAACGGTGTTTACTCTTTTTAAATCATAACAGAAACTACCCAAATGACCCTGATCAAAAGTTAACATACCCTGGTGATTTTGCCCTGATAACATGGACACACGTTGACACAAAGGGGTTTGAATGGCTATTAAAAGGTAACCATCCTCACCTGTGATCTGTTTGCTTGTAATTAGTATGTGTGTATAAAAGGTCAATGAGTTTCTGGACTCCTGACAGACCCTTGCATCTTTCATCCAGTGCTGCACTGAAGTTTCTGGATTCCAAGTCATGGGGAAAGCAAAAGAACTGTCAAAGGACCTGCGGGAAAAGGTAGTTGAACTGTATAAAACAGGAAAGGCATATGAAAAGATAGCCAAGGAATTGAGAATGCCAATCAGCAGTGTTCAAACTCTAATCAAGAATTGGAAAATGAGGGGGTTCTGTTAAAACCAAACCACGGTCAGGTAGACCAACTAAAATTTCAGCCACAACTGCCAGGAAAATTGTTCGGGAAGCAAAGAAAAACCCACAAATAACTTCAGGTGAAATACAGGACTCTCTGAAAACATGTGGTGTGGCTGTTTCAAGCTGCACAATAAGGAGGCACTTGAAGAAAGATGGGCTGCATGGTTGAGCCTCCAGAAGAAAGCCATTACTATGCAAATGCCACAAAGTATCCCGCTTACAATACAACGAAACAGCACAGAGACAAGCTTCAAACCTTCTGACACAGTCATTTGGAGTGATGAGACCAAAACTAAGCTTTTTGGCCATAACCATAAACGCTACATTTGGAGAGTCAACAAGGCCTATGAATAAAGGTACACCATTCCTACTGTGAAACACGGAGGTGGATCGCTGATGTTTTGGGGATGTGTGAGCTACAAAAAGTCACAGGAAATTTGGTCAAAATTGATGGCAAGATGAATGCAGTAGGTTATCAACATTAGCATTCATCAGCCAGGAAGCTGTGCATGGGACTTACTTGGACATTTCAACATGACAACGATCCAAAACACAAGGCCAAGTCGACCTGTCATTGGCTACAGCAGAATAAAGTGAAGGTTCTGGAGTAGCCATCTCAGTCTTCTGACCTCAATATCATTGAGCCACTCTGGTGAGATCTCAAACATGCAGTTCATGCAATGCAAGACTGCCCAACAATTTACAGGAACCGGGGAGGCTTTTTGCCAAGAGGAATGGGCAGCTTTACCATCCGAGAATATAAAGAGTCTCATCCACAAATACCAAAAAAGACTTCAAGCTGTCATTGATGTTAAAGGGGTTAATACACGGTATTAAGAACTGGGGTATGTAAACTTTTGTTCAGGGTCATTTGGGTAGATTGTATGAAAGAAAAGTTTGTGTTATTATTCATAATCTCTGAAAAATGGCCAAGAAATCATAAATTCTGCCAGAGTATGTAAACTTATGGGCACAAATCTCTATCTCTACACACACACACACACACACACACACACACACACACACACACACACACACACACACAAAATGGGTATAGAAAAAGAATCACCCCTCTTTTAAATAATCTAATTTTGTTGCTTTGCAGCCCGAAATGAAGTCAGTTTGTTATATTCAGCTGTATTTACTCAGTGCAACTTATGACATCCAAGGGAAAGAAATAACACCAACATGTCAGAAAAAAAAACAAATTCAAAAACAGAATCCCCGAGTTGGAATAAGGATCACCTCCCTGCTAAAAAAAAAACTCAATCAGGTGGAGTTAATCACCTACTCACTCAATAGCAGACAAAGCCATTTGAATTTGATTAGCTCAGCATGAAAATATCTTTCCTGGAGCATTTCAGTCCCTGGTAGTGCAACTGAAGCAAACAATCAACTATGGGTGGCAAGGCACTGTGAAAAGATCTCTGGGATAAAGTTGTGGACAGGCACAAATCAGGAGATGAATACAAAAGAATGTCAAAGGCTTTATCAATGCCAAAAGAACAGTGATGTCCATTATTAAGAAGTGGAAGGTATTTGGTACAAAACAGACCCTCTTGGATCAGGACGTCGCTCCAAACTGGATGAAAGAGCCAGGAGGGAGGAAACTGGTGAGAAAGGCTACCAAGAGGCCTACAGCAACTCTGAAACAGTTAAAAGGAATTTATGACAAAGAGTGGTCATTGTGTGCATGTCACAACAATATCAAATTCTCCACCAATGCGGCTTGCATGGTGGTGGTGGTGGTGTTTGCAAGAATAAACTACTTCTCAAAAAAGGCCACATGCAGTCACGACTGATTTTTGCCAAAAATGCACCTTAAAGATTCTGAGGCCACATGGAAAAAGGTGTTATGGTCAAAAGAGACTAAAATTGAATGATTTGGCCTCAACAACCAACAATATGTCTGGTGGAAATCCATCCAAATAACACCATTCTTACAGTAAAGCGTGGAGGTGGTAATATCCTGTTATGGGGGTGTTTCTCTGCAGCAGGGACTGGAGATCTTTGTCAAGATAAAAGGAAAAATTGATGATGCAAAATACTATCAAATTCTTGAGGAAAATATTCTGCCCTCTGCCAGAATGTTGTCAATGGGAAGGTTTACCTTCAACATGACACTGACCCAAAGCACACAGCACAAAATGACCACACAGTGGTTGAAGGAGAAAAAGTCGATTGCCCTTGCATGGCCTAGTCAGAGGCCAGACTTGAAAACACACTGAAAATCTGTAGAAGGACTTGAAGACTGCAGTCCACAACTGGTCACCATCAACTTTAAAAATGGAACTTGAGCAGCTCTGCAAAGAAGAGTAGGCAAATATTGCAAAGTCTAGATGTGCAAAGCTAGTAGAGACATATTCCAACAGTCTAAAGGCTGCAATTAAAGCAAAAGGTGATTCAACAAAATACCACCACAAGAGGGTGATCCTTTTTCCAACTCGGTCATTCTGTTTTTTTTTTCTCACATGTTGGTGTTATATCTTTAACTTGTATGTTATTAGTTGAGTAAATACAGCTGTATAAAAAAACAGCGGTCTAGTTCAAGCTGCAAAGCAACAAAATGTGATTTTAAATGGGGGCGATTCTTTTTTAAACCCACTGAATATAAACACAAACCGTACTTAAACTGGAGCTCCACCCAAAAGGAGGAAGCTCCGCTTGTTTGCTTCCTCCCCCCTTCTGTTGCCACATTTGGCACCTTTCAGGGGGTGCGGATACCTGTCAAAACCAGGTATCCACTTCCGTGTAAGATCGCCACATCATTGCGCCTCCTCTGCCCCCCCCCCCCGCTGTCTTCTGGGAGACACACTGGTCCAAAGACAGTGGGACCATTCAGAAAGAACGACTCACGCATGAGCAGTAGGAAACAGGCTGGGAAGCTGCAAGGATGCCGGCGCCTACACCCAGAGCCGATGGACGGATCGGCTTTTGGTGCTGACATCGCAGGATCCCTGGACAGGTGTTCTATTAAAAAAGTCAGCAGCTGCAGTATTTGTAACCTCTGACACTAAATTTTTTCTCCCCAGGCTGGAACTCCGCCTTAAAAACGCCAAACAAATGAGTAACCATAACAGAGTCCATAATCAAGTTTCATAAAACCAGTTCATGTGTTATCTGTGAAGATATGCTAGCCAATTATTTTAATTCCTCCTTTCACATGCAATTCTTTGCACTTAAGGAATCATAATCCTTCCTTACGCTATCCAAAATGAAAAGAAAAAGTAACACTAAAAAGGCAAAACCCTAAAAAAAAAAAACCCACTAAAAACACAAACAGCACAATTTCCACCGTACTTGCGTACATTGTTAGTGTACTATAAATGTTAGGTGTCATGCAGATGGTTAAAAACGTAATGCTTCTCCCATTTGATTTGTTACTTGTACTATACAATTTAACCACTTCAGCCCCAGAAGGTTTTACCCCCTTCCTGACCAGAGCACTTTTTACAATTCGGCACTGCGTCGCTTTAACTGCTAATTGCGCGGTCATGCAATGCTGTACCCAAACGAAATTTGCGTCCTTTTCTTCCCACAAATAGAGCTTTCTTTTGATGGTATTTGATCACCTCTGCCGTTTTTATTTTTTGCGCTATACACGGAAAAAGACCGAAAATTTTGGGAAAAAAATGATATTTTCTACTTTTTGTTTTAAAAAAAATCCAATAAACTCAATTTTAGTCATACATTTAGGCCAAAATGTATTCGGCCACATGTCTTTGGTAGAAAAAAAATGTCAATAAGTGTATATTTATTGGTTTGCGCAAAAGTTATAGTGCCTACAAACTAGGGTACATTTTCTGGAATTTACACAGCCTTTAATTTATGACTGCCTATGTCGTTTCTTGAGGTGCTAAAATGGCAGGGCAGTACAAAACCCCCACAAATGACCCCATTTTGGAAAGTAGACACCCCAAGGAATTTGCTGAGAGGCATGTTGAGCCCATTGAATATTCATTTTTTTTGTCCCAAGTGATTGAATAATGACAAAAAAAAAAAAAAATTACAAAAAGTTGTCACTAAATGATATATTGCTCACACAGGCCATGGGCATATGTGGAATTGCACCCCAAAATACATTTAGCTGCTTCTCCTGAGTATGGGGATACCACATGTGTGGGACTTTTTGGGAGCCTAGCCGCGTACGGGGCCCCGAAAACCAATCACTGCCTTCAGGATTTCTAAGGGCGTACATTTTTGATTTTACTCCTCACTACCTATCACAGTTTTGAAGGCCATAAAATGCCCAGATGGCATAAAACCCCCCCAAATGACCCCATTTTGGAAAGTAGACACCCCAAGCTATTTGCTTTGAGGCATGTTGAGTCCATGGAATGTTTTATATTTTGACACAAGTTGCGGGAAAGTGACAAATTTTTTTTTTTTTTTTTGCACAAAGTTGTCACTAAATGATATATTGCTCACACAGGCCATGGGCATATGTGGAATTGCACCCCAAAATACATTTAGCTTCTTCTCCTGAGTATGGGGATACCACATGTGTGGGACTTTTTGGGAGCCTAGCCGTGTACGGGGCCCCGAAAACCAATCACTGCCTTCAGGATTTCTAAGGGCGTACATTTTTGATTTTACTCCTCACTACCTATCACAGTTTCGGAGGCCATGGAATGCCCAGGTGGCACAAACCCCCCCCAAATGTCCCCATTTTGGAAAGTAGACACCCCAAGCTATTTGCTGAGAGGCATGGTGAGTATTTTGCAGCTCTCATTTGTTTTTGAAAATAAAGAAAGACGAGAAAAAAAAATTTTTTTTTTTCTTTTTTCAATTTTCAAAACTTTGTGACAAAAAGTGAGGTCTGCAAAATACTCACTATACCGCTCAGCAAATAGCATTGGGTGTCTACTTTCCAAAATGGGGTCATTTGGGGGGGTTTTTTGCCACCTGGGCATTCCATGGCCTCCGAGACTGTGATAGGCAGTGAAGAGTGAAATCAAAAATTTACGGCCTTAGAAAGCCTGAAGGCGGTGCTTGGTTTTCGGGGTCCCGTACGTGGCTAGGCTCCCAAAAAGTCTCACACATGTGGTATCCCCGTACTCAGGAGAAACAACAGAATGTATTTTGGGGTGTAATTTCACATATTCCCATGGCATGTTTGAGCAATATATCATTTAGTGACAACTTTGCGCAAAAAAAAATTAAAAAAATAAAAAATTGTCTCTTTCCCGCAACTTGTGTCACAATATAAAATATTCCATGGACTCGACATGCCTCTCAGCAAATAGCTTGGGGTGTCTACTTTCCAAAATGGGGTCATTTGGGGGGGTTTTGAACTGTCCTGGCACTAAAACACACTATATTGCCCAAATGTTTGATGAAATAAAAAAGATGATCTTAGGCCGAGTACATGGATACCAAACATGACATGCTTTAAAATTGCGCACAAACGTGCAGTGGCGACAAACTAAATACATTTTTAAAAGCCTTTACAGGTTACCACTTTAGATTTACAGAGGAGGTCTACTGCTAAAATTACTGCCCTCGATCTGACGTTCGCGGTGATACCTCACATGCATGGTGCAATTGCTGTTTACATTTGACGCCAGACCGACGCTTGCGTTCGCCTTAGCGCGAGAGCAGGGGGGACAGGGGTGCTTTTTTTTTTTTTTTTTTTTTTCTTTATTATTATTATTTTTTTATCTTATTTTTAAATTGTTCCTTTCATTTTTTTTTTTTTTTTTTTTTAAATCATTTTTATTGTTATCTCAGGGAATGTAAATATCCCCTATTATAGCAATAGGTAGTGACAGGTACTCTTTTTTGCAAAAATTGGGGTCTATTAGACCCTAGATTTCTCCTCTGCCCTCAAAGCATCTGACCACACCAAGATCGGTGTGATAAAATGCTTTCCCAATGGCGCTGTTTACATCCGGCGAAATCTAAGTCATAAAATGCTCGTAGCTTCCGGTTTCTTAGGCCATAGAGATGTTTGGAGCCACTCTGGTCTCTGATCAGCTCTATGGTCAGCTGGCTGAATCACCGGCTGCATTCTCAGGTTCCCTGTTGAGACAGGAGAGCCAGAGAAAAACACGGAAGACGTTGGGGGGGGGGGGCATTCCCTCCCACTGCTTGTAAAAGCAGTCTAGAGGCTAATTAGCTGCTAGGATTGCTTTTACATGAAAGCCGATCGCTGGTTGAAAAGAATGATACCAAGATGATACCTAAACCTGCAGGCATCATTCTGGTATAACCACTCAAAGTCGTGAATGGCGTACCTGAAGACAAAAAAATGGTTAACAATAAAGCACAGTAAACGGTAAGGTATAAAAAATTGCATATCTGAAAAGCAAGCATGATAAAACATAACAATAAAACATTGCAGAATAGAATACAGTAAAAAAGAGCAGAACAATAGAGAGAGAATAGAGAGAGAGAGAACAATAAAACGACAACTATTTTTTTTTATTTTATATTTTTGTTTGTGTTTTTTTTTTTTACACTTTTTTTTGTAACTAACTTTTATAACTGTAACCGGTTCCAGGTTCGGGTCTCTCAAAATGTGATGGCATCTTGGGAGACCCTGTAAAAGTGTGCCTAGTCTGTGCAATGCTGTACCCTACGCTAATACTCAACTAGTGAATGGTAGCGTTCAAAACATTCACCAATGCAAAGACCAGGATTGTCAGGACAGGAGGGACAATAATAGCGGGTGTCACGCCTATATCCGCGCTTGCTGCAGACACGACATCTTTTTTGGGGGTTCGTTGGGTAGGGGTACTCGGGAGGACATAAAGAAAATGCCTCTCATGCAGCCGACTGCATTTGGTTGGGGATGTGAATGGGGGAAGTACGGGCGCTGCAGAAGCGGTGGGTTCCCAATTAGGATTGGCGAATGCAGCAGGAAGGGCACTATGGGCACGACGGGCCTGTGTTTGTCTTTTTGGTGGCAGCGGGACACTACTTGTGCTTGCCACCTCACCAGCTTGAACTGCACTTATGGGACTCGCCACGTCACCAAGTGTTACTGCAGTGCGGGTTTGACTACGACCGGGGTGTACTAGGCCGCTGGTGCTTGCCAGTTCACCAAAACGCTACCAAAAAAACTGTTAGCGATCGCCGGGATCAGGCCTGACTCTGCGAATGCTGCAGTTATGCGTTTAGTGTTTTGTAAGTGTCAGTGATCGATCGATACTGCACTTGGGTGGGCTGGGCTGGGCCGGGCGGAGGGGCAAAACGCAGGTGCTAGCAGGTATCTGGGCTGATCCCGCTAACACTGCGTTTGTGGGAACCCTAAACTGCTGGGGACGCTAGTATAGATCTGATCGGATCAGATATTGATCCGTTCAGATACTATACCACTAAGGGAGGTGTATGCTGCGTGCGTGGGTGTTAGTGGTACTGGCGCTAACCTGACGCTGCCTGGGGCTGGTGCTTGCCAGTTCACCAAAACGCTACCAAAAAAAACTGTTAGCGATCGCAGGGATCAGGCCTGACTCTGCGAACGCTGCAGTTATGCGTTTAGTGTTTTGTAAGTGTCAGTGATCGATTGATACTGCACTTGGGTGGGCTGGGCCGGGCGGAGGGGCAAAACGCAGGTGCTAGCAGGTATCTGGGCTGATCCCGCTAACACTGCGTTTGTGGGAACCCTAAACTGCTGGGGACGCTAGTATAGATCTGATCAGATCAGATATTGATCCGATCAGATACTATACCACTAAGGGAGGTGTACGGTGCGTGCGTGGGTGTTAGCGGTACTGGCGCTAACCTGACGCTGGTGCTTGCCAGTTCACCAAAACGCTACCAAGAAAACTGTTAGCGATCGCAGGGATCAGGCCTGACTCTGTGAACGCTGCAGTTATGCGTTTAGTGTTTTGTAAGTGACAGTGATCGATCGATACTGCACTTGGGCTGGGCGGAGGGGAAAAACGCAGGTGCTAGCGGGTATCTGGGCTGATCCCGCTAACACTGCGTTTTTGGGAACCCTAAACTGCTGGGGACACTAGTATAGATCTGATCGGATCAGATATTGATCCGTTCAGATACTATACCACTAAGGGAGGCGTATGCTGCGTGCGTGGGTGTTAGCGGTACTGGCGCTAATCTGACGCTGCCTGGGGCGACGCATATCACCGCCGGGCGATCAGGGGGCTAAACCTTTATTAGGTAATAAACGGCGGGTGCCCTGACACTATAAAAAATAAACGAACTAACCAGCGCCACCCGTAACGGTTATACGGTGATCAGTGGTGAAAGGGTTAACTAGGGGGCCATCAAGGGGTTAAAACATTAGGTAGTATATGGGGGTCCCTGTCGCTATAAAACGCTGACGGCGAACCTAAATATTTACCTCCCTAACTAGCGTCACCAGCGACACTAATACAGCGATCAGAAAAATGATCGCTTAGTGACACTGGTGACAGGGGGTGATCAAGGGGTTAAAACTTTATTAGGGGGGGTTAGGGGGGTATCCTAGACCTAAAGGGGGGTAATACTAACTGCCCTAACACTGTAACTGTCACAAACTGACACCATGCAGTAATCAGAAAAAAAAAAAAAAAAAAAAAATACTGCTTGCTGTCAGTTTGTGACGGGGGGGTGATCTGGGGTGTAAAGTATGCCTGGCATGTTCTACTGTGTGTGTGTTTTGTGCACTCGCATGTCTTCTCTCCTCGGCGCTGGGACGGAAACTGCCAAGACGAGGAGAGATGACATCACATCCTCTGCCTGTGTGAAACTACACACAGGCAGGGGAGGATTCCGATTGGCTGGGAGCGATCGCGAGGGGGGGGCCACGATCGGATGGTCTCCCCCTCGCCTCCCAACGCTCCCAGTCACAAGCCGACCGCCGCTGGCACCGGGGGGGGTGTCCGATCGGACCCCCCGCCCGCGGGAGGCAGATCACGTACAGGTACGCGATTCTGCCTGCCCGTGCCATTCTGCCGCCGTATATGTGCGTTAGGCGGTCGGCAAGTGGTTAACAAACACGAATCCGGACAGATTATTTTGTAGAAAAACATAAGCAGATGTTAATAAGAGCATATACGTGTGAAACACATTTAGGAGGTAAAATGAACTACTCTTTGCCAAATTTCAGAGCTAGAATTAGATCAAAACACAGATAATTGATATACTAACCAGGTTCTGGTCAGATGTCTTGGACAGCAGCTTTACATATGCTCCACCACACTCTATTCCATTCTGAAAATTCACTTCATACCTTTAAAAGAGCAAAAACATCTTATTATATAAACTACATCACAATAAGCGTAGATGCTTTTATTAAAGTCTTACGGTTTTAAGGCTTCTTGTTTGTCCTGTTTATCCTGTACTGATGCACCTCAGTGCTACCAATATAGAGAGCAGTGCCATTATTTCTGGTTACATGCTCTGCATGTACTACAATTCCCACAGAGCTGAATGTGTTTGCAGATAAATGTGTAGTCCATCTTAGGGGTGAGCAGGAATGAGTGGCTATGTTTACAAACACAAGGGGGGAATCGAGAATGAATATGGCCACAGGCAAACAAAGTATGATTACAGAAGAAAAAAGCTTGAATTTGAGACATTTAATGAAGGGAGATAGAAGGTACATTCTACTTTTATTTAGTCATAGTGATTTTTTTTTTTTTTTTAAATAAAAAGTTGTGAGTTTAGTATCACTTTCATTATAGTGACAGACAGTAACAACTTGATGCACTTACTGAACAATTAAAGGTTTCTTATCGAAGACAAATGGCTTTTTAAGTTTGCTGCTAATAGCATGGTGCTTGGCTCGTGACAGCAGAATGAGTCCTTTGTCCCCAGGCAGTTTACTCTCTTTCATCTCAGCAACCTCCCATTTGCCTAAACAGAAAAAAAAAGGGTCAATAACTTGTGTGTATGCCTTGCATTGTCCACAAGGTAATATGGTAACAATACTACTTCTGTGCTTTCCACATGATAAAAACTATTGTCCCAGCGCTACACAAAAAACTTGATGGAAATGGAAACTGCAATTACTCTAGCATATTTTTAGCTTTCACAAAAAATCATCTATTTTTAAACATACATTATACAGCCCTT
Organism: Aquarana catesbeiana; assembly: GCF_042186555.1. Lineage (NCBI taxonomy): Eukaryota > Metazoa > Chordata > Amphibia > Anura > Ranidae > Aquarana > Aquarana catesbeiana. Next base: position 491,981,354 of record NC_133326.1, on the reverse strand, counting down.
CAGGGTATTTTCCGAAAGCGATATTTTTTTACTATTCAGTATCTGAGGCATAAGAAAGTTACTAAAATTAGCATCCAAAATGTAAGGATATTTTTAAAACTTCAATTAGCAATTGTTGAGTCAGTTGAGTCATCTAAATTATTAATGTGAGGTTTGCAAATACAACTGCCAACCCTTTTTTTTAATTCTTTAAGCAACAGTCAACCTATTTGTAATAAAGAGCTTGCCCTTAAACTACAAATTGATTACACATATCTTCCTCTTAATTTTCTCCCCCCAACTAACCAAAATGACCAATCCCTACCAATGGTAGAACTTTTACTAGGTTTAGCAGATAAGCTGAAAATGATAACATTACTATATTAGTATGAGAACAAGTAAAACATTTAGGCCCCATTCACACATTCTGAAAATGCACAAAACGCGCATCACGCAGTGCCATTATTTTTTAATGCCGTTAATGTGGCTAAAAAAAAAAAAAAAAGACGTTTTGTCAGGCTCCAAAAATGCATATTACAAAATTGTGCAAACCTCACTGCCAAAACAGGTGCAGGAGCTACTTTGGTGCATTTGTTGTGTAGGACTGCTCTCTCTTTTTTTGTTCCCGTTTGTCACAAGACAGGATAAACTACAGTCTCAAAGTACAACTAAAGGCAACACTTGATTTAATTTTGGATATAGACTGGAGATGGTTTAGAACACCTGTCAGTTTTCTGTTGCAGTCTGTGCACTCATTAGGGAGATTCACCCTCTCCATTTGTCCTGCTTACCATTATCATCGAAAGTATAAGAAAGTACCAAATTTTGGGCTGTCCCCAGCAAAGTAATAGAAGATAAATCTAATCTTTCAATGGGGACACTAGTTCTGGTCACCTGGGGGTCCCCAAGAGATTCTCTTAGCTTGCAGGGATTTCCTCTCACTTCCCGTTTTGGTTATGGGACAGGAAGTGAAGGGAAATGTCCTCAACGGGACACAGATAGCAAAAAATAAACTGACAAGGGTTACGACCCTCTCGTAATCTATCCAAAATGAAAAAAATTATATAGGTCTTAATTTTTGTTAGCTATGTGATCAACTGAAAGGACAAACAATGTCAAAACTGTGTGTCTATTTTGAAGTGCTCTGTACTTTTGTAGAGTTGTTAGGTTTAACAGCATTCAACACTGGATTTCTAAAGCAACAGGAATACCAAAAATAGGCAACTTTATGCTTAAAGTGGTTGTAAACCCCAGACATGAAATATGAACATAGCATACACCTCTATAGTGTGTACTTGCCTCAATTAGAGGACTAAGTATCATTTCTGTCTGCTGCCCCTTTCCTCTGCTGTCAGCATAAATCACGCTGATTGACAGCCTCATCTGTGCTGTTTAGGGGTGGGGGTCGGGTCTTCTCTTCATTCAGCTCTCCAGAGTGAAATTTCAGCTCTCCGACCCGTTTTCTGAACTCTCAGACAAGCTTTTTAAATCCAGCACAATGGATGTAAACCGAAGGCTGCAGATAAACAGGTACAACGTATGTGGGAGATTTGTTTAATCTCTGTGTATTACCTGAGGCTTGTCACTTCACTAGGTATATGAAAAGGGTTTACAACAACTTTAATACACTCGGTGCACAGGGCCCGGTCAAACAGAGCATGGGTCCACAGAATGATATTCTGTGGACCCATGGGCACCGCACATGGCTGCCCCGATGAGATGCATTAGAAGAAGTGGCAGAGCGCAGTTGTGTGCCAAGGGTTGCTTAAAGCATCCACATGTGCACACCTCCTAATACGTTGCAGTAGATAGATGTAGGTCTTGGGTATGTCATTAGGCAGGCTCTACGCAGTGTACAGTCCCTGTATGGCCCTGTGCAAAAAGCCCAATTGTTCTTTTTGTATTTGTACAATTGAATAGAGACTATAAAATGGCCTTAGAAAGTAGAAGTGCTCCTACCATCGTATTTAGCAATCTCATCATCGGTGTCATCTTTCTTGGCTCTTGAGAGAACCCACCTAGACAAGATTTTTTTCTGTTAGTCCATCATTAAAAAGCATTTGTGAACACATTGCATTAAAAAGTAATTATACAACAAATGGAATTACATGTAAACGCACTGACTTTCCATACATTTTTTTTGACCGTAGCCTCATCAGGGCTCTTGTCACCACAGTGGAGGTGGGGTGGGGGGGGGGCGCGCATGTTTAGTAGAGGGGCGCCTTTTTACACACAGTTGAAGCCTTGCTATGAGTATGCATCTGGTTCTGGAACACAGCACTTGAAGATGGGCAAGTTACTTCCCTGCTGTGAGTAATGCAAGTCAATTTTCCTACTGTGTCACCTAATAACTTCCACTGAGTAATTTAAAAAAAACACTCACCTTCTACCCTGCTGTGACAAACACCAAATGGAGAACATTCCCACTGTGTGTAAATAAGCTAACCCCCTTACTAAACCAGAAGTTGTAGTTAGGGGGCCTTGCCGCACAACTGACCACAGCACGGCATCCTGTAACTCTCAGCAGCAACCCTATGCAAACTGACAATGACCGTACCAATCTGCTTCCCTGCTTGCTGTGATCAGCTTGAAACAGGAACCCCAGAAGAAATGACGGGGTCATCAATTTTTTAAAGTGGTAGCATAAAAAAAAAAAAAAAACTTGAGACAAATAATTATATTTATTAACACAAACACATACTGCCTTTTCATTTTTGGGGGCAACATACACACTCTCCAGCCAGCTCGACTTTGTTAACAAAATGTTTAACTCCTTCACTTTTAAAGTAATCTATATACACACAGTGTGTAAAATAATTCATAGAAGTGGCCCACTGAACCTTCTGGATTTGAAGACTGTGTGGAAGAATGGGCCAAAATCACACCTGTGCAATGAATGCTCATTGGTTTCTCCATACAGTAGGCATCTTGAAGCTGTCATTACCAACAAAGGATTTTGTATGAAGTATTAAATACATTTCAGGTAGTGTGTTCAATACTTTTTCCCTGTGTCACTCAATTTTATTACACATAACTTAAAGCAGAGTTCCACTTGTTTTTCAGTTTATTAAAAGTCAGCAGCTACAAAAAGTGTGGGTTAAGTAAAATTGCGCAACCAAACACAACAATATATCTGAAAAAACAAACACAAATCAAATAGTGTGTGCATTCAAGTCCATGTGGTACTACGACGTTGAACACTCAGGATGGGGCTTGAAACTTCTATTCGTTAAAATATTATAGGATATTCATATGATATTACTTACAGATGCGAATGGCAACTCCTTAATAGTCTCCAGCATTGGGATATATCACAGGATAAAAAGAAGAGGCTTCATGGTGCAGTACTCCCAGTTAAAGAGGAAGTAAACCCTGATGGGTTTTACTTCCTCTTTGGTTCCCTGCAAAGGTAAAGCATAATGGGCTACTATGCATCACATAGTAGCCCATTATGTGTCACTCACCTGACACAGAAGCCGGCAATGTCCCCGCTGGCTGAAAGCGTCCATCTTTGCCCCTCTTCCTTCCGGGGCCACAAACTCCGGCTCTGTGACTGGCCGGAGTCGCGTGACGTCACTCCCGCACATGTGTGCGGGAGCCGCCAGTCACGGCATGACCCCAGCTAGAAACGGCACAGTGTGCCCTTTCTAAAGTGCGCATGCGCCAAACACATCGGCGCATGCGTAGAACTCATCGTACTGGCAATTGTAAATATCTCCTAAACTGTAGGTTTAGGAGATATTATCAGCACCTACAGGTAAGCCTTAATCTAGGCTTACCTGTAGGTGAAAAATGGTTGTAAAGGGTTTACAACCACTTTAAAATATTAAAAACTTCACAGGCACAGACATCTAAAATCAATGAAATGATTTTCAAACAGCCGTGGCTCAAGCCAGCCAGCTGGTGCGTGATGACGTCAAGAACTGGTGCGCCACCCGACGCATTTCCCCGTACAAGGCATCAACTGGGAATGGAGGGTAGCCCGAGTTGAAATCTCATCTGTAAGAATATCATATGAATATAGGAGTCCTATGTATCGGAAGGGATAACGGCTGTGGAGGAGTCCCAGGAGGAGTGTTCACCAGCTGAATGATCTTTTGCTGAGCGAATTTGATCTCTATAATCTGAGATCCACCTTATCCAGTAAGCAGCCTCTTATATTTACCGAACAGAAGTTTTAAGCCCCATCCTGAGTGTTCAACGTTGTGGTTTATTTGTTGGAGCACCACATGGACTTGAATGCACGCACTATTTGATTTGGGTTTGTTCTTTCAGATATATTGTTGTGTTTGGTTGCGCAATTTTACTTTATCCACAAATTTATGAGCTGAATATTCAGGCTTTTTGAGTGGCAGCACCTAGCACACGGTCACATTTGATTTAGTCATCTACAATTATTTTTACATTTTTCACCACTATTTTTATATATTCATTTTCTTTCTTAAAATCCGGGGCAGCGCAGATTTTTCACCTTACACTATTTACAAAAAGTGTAGCTGCTGACTTTAATTAAACAGACACTCAACTGTCCCACAGTCCAGCGATGCAGCTGCCCGAGTCCCCACTCCTAGCATGCAGCTTCACTGCAAGGGGCGCACTGTGCATGCGCAAGTCATGCTGCGCTCTCCTAGTGGCAAGGCAATCTCCTGGGACCTGTGATGTGTCCCAGATTGCAGAGAGGGAGTGGCGACACGAACCTGTAAAAACCAGGTAGCCATCCCCCCCCCCCCCCCCCCCCCCCAAAAAAATGACATTTGAGCGAGGAGTGCATGGGTTGTTACCGACATGTGATGAAAATTTCATATCAATAGCACCTTTAGAAATATATTTACCTAGAAAAATGGTGACGTTTTCAATACTTTTACCCGCTATAGCTATTTAAAATAATAATGCACATAATTTTGAAGTTGAAAAAAAAAAAGGTGCATTTTTTTTTACATTGGAGCCTGCAAAGCATTGCACCCCCGATCAGTGGATCACAGGTTTAATGCCAGGCTCCTGCAGACACTCATTAGGTCTGTTCATACCTCCCACAGGGGAAGGCAGTTACTAGGTGCAGGAAGTGTCAATGTACTACAAGATACTCACCAGCACCCTCGAAGTTCACTAAAAAAACTACATACCGTCTGCCGCAGTGGTAGATGGGATTTGTACTTTATTCATTCACAGATCTGTAAATAATGCGGCTGTGTGGGCAGAGCCCCACACAGCCATGCTGTTTTTAAATTGTGGCAGCAGGTGAGGGGAGAAGAATCCTTGCCGTCATGCTGTACAGAAACATATATGGGTGTAACATGGTCCAAAAGGTGAACCAATCCTTTAAAATAGGGGAGAGGTAAGGTAATCAACAACACTTGAATATAAAAAAAAAAAAAAAAAAAAAAAAAAAAAAAAAAGGCATTAAAAAGGAAGTAGAGAGACGAGATCTGAGTGTCCAAATGCCAAGATGTTATGGGATGTGGTAATTAATATGCAGCAAACCTGTCGGAACATAATCCTACAAGAATAGTTGAAAGACAAAAGAGCTTTGTTAAGGAGCAAGGGGATGTAAACCTAGAACAAACATTAGCAAACTATCACACTGAATGCAGATGAAAAGTCTAATACAGGCTCCCAAAGGAGCCTTCAGCAGTAGTCCTTCCTTAAGGCAACCACAAGGTTTTATGACACATTCAGTGAGTTCAGGGCCTGTAAAGAGCTCACATTGACTAGGGAGAGGCAATGACATGAAGGGATTTGAATTAAACAGACCCACTATAGCAATAGTGTGGACACTAAAGACATACTGAAGGGGAGTCCAACTTAGGAAGGAGGCCACTCACTAGTAAGGGAAGTTTTAGAACCATTGCAGAGAACAACTTGCAGCTAAAAGCAATGCAGGGGAGGACAAAAGATCAAGAAACAATGACATTAAAAAAAAACAAAAAAGAAGAAATGTAAAATTTTGAAAGTCTTACTTAAGAATACTTTTGAATAGGAAAGTCCATTAAGAGGAAGAATTAATAAGCAATCTAGCCACATTTAGCAATAGAAAACAAAAAAACATTTCAAAGACTTGGAAAAAGTCTTAACAATGCTATAGAACCCAAAGTGGTAAACAGGAAAGCATTTCATGCAAGTCTGGGAGACAAAGTCCAGAGAGCAGATTTATGAGGATCATATGGAAAGGATCTGCCTCTTGCACCAAGTACATAAGTAGGCAGATACATATTCAGAAAAATAATAATAGCAGAAACTGATGTCTAACAACCACATGGATCAAAAGACAGGGTGGAAGAAATAGGATGAAATTATCCTGGATGACACAGACTCCTTAGAATAAGGATGGGAAGAAAAAAAAACAAAAAAAAAAAAACAAACAGTACAGTAGTCTGCAACCTAGGATCCTGCCATCATAGGAAACTGAAGTCTCTGGGTTTGTGCAACCCAAAACAATTTGGGGCAATACACATTAGGTGATAGAAACCTAATTGCAATGCAGAAGAAAAGGGCATTTTTTTTTGTTTTAAATGCTACTTTATGCATTGACATACCTCCTTAGACCCAGTCTGTCTGGACAGTATGGTCACCTGCTGATTTGACGCCACCCATAGGCAGTTTAACGCTTCAATAAGACACAGGCATTGAATTAAAAGTAACAAAAAGTATTTATACTCAGTGCTGCCTCTATGAACCACTAATATCCATATACACTCATCAAGTATGTGTCATATAACAACACATATAATAAAGTGCTTAGTGTCAATATAGTGCAAATAAAGTGCAATCAATAGAGTTCAACAGATGTGCAAAGTTAAATGCAATCAATAAAGTTCATCAAGTGTGGGGTACAAGGTTGGTGACATGTTGATATACTTCTGATGACGCCCAGTGGGAGGGGCGAAACATGTCAAGCTAAGAATAATCTGTGAGGGCTGTTTGGATGCCAAGGCGGCAATTTTGCACGTTTTTAAAGATTCTGATGTAAGTGTAATGATTTTAAACCTTTTAATAAATCTTGCAGTATTAAACTACATGTTCTCTTTCCTTTATTTGTCCAAGCTTTACTATCCTGACCGTCCTTTGACCGAGGAAAGTGTGTAGGACTTACATCATGTGGTGGAGGAGAGGAGATCCCAATCTCTGAGGCACGATTAACCAACCTATTCGTTGGACGGGAGGCACCATCTTGACATATAACACAGGCGCATTTGTCATCTTTATCTGGTTAGTGGGGACCCAGGAGGGGAGCACAAGAAGTCACCAAGATTATATCAACGTGTCACCAACCTTGTACCCCACACTTGATGAACTTTATTGATTGCACATCTGTTGAACTTTATTCATTGCACTAAGCACTTTATTATACATGTTGTTATATGACACATACTTGATGCGTGTATATGTATATTAGTGATTCATAGAGGCAGCGCTGAGTATAAATTCTTTGTTACTTTTTGGGGTACTTACCTTGTACTATAGCGGCAGCCTTATTACACACACATACATACATACATATACATATACATATACATATACATATATATATATATATATATATATATATATATATATATATATATATATATATATATATATATATATATATATATATATATTTTTTTTCACTTTTTTTCCCACATAGCGGGTTTAATTTTCATTGAATTCAAAGCAATTTTACTTTAGCTAAATCGAAGCACAGAAGAATGTTGTTCCAGTCTTTTGAAAGCGTAAGACAATAGCTTTCCTAAATTCCCATCTCTGAATAACGAACACTGAGCGAAGGAACATGGAAGTTGGGATGATGTCCCCAGGATTAAACTAACTAGCCCTAAACAGGAGGGGAGGACAGAGGTACATACCAAAAATGACAAGTTGTAGTGGCCCAAAACTGCCACTAGATGTCAGCATATCACAAAACAGTAACAACCTAATGCAGCTCGAGGACATACAGCACAGGGTATGAAAAATCAGTGAAAGTAGGGTACAGACACAACTTAAAATGCCCCGTTATAGGGTCCAGTGTGGAAGCAACAGGGAGAAGTCTGAGCAGCCAAACTAAAATTGGGATCGTCCAGTCTCATCCAAATGTTTGCTGAAAGTGGCAAATGGACTGAGAAGTCACAAAACAAATCTCCTGCGCTTGGGTGCTAGGTCTACAGGTGTGTGATGCAATCAGCCCTTTTATATCGAATGTCAATGGTCTTGCTGCCCTCCTCAGAACAATATGCAAGTATAAACATTGCCGTTTACCTTTATTAAAATGATTTTTGGTAATGCACACATGGAGTGAGAATTAGGAGGCTTGGACGTGCCACCTTTCCGGCCCACATTGCCAACTAACAAAGTGAGTGACTAATACACAGGATCATACCAGGGGCTCTGCCACAGCTCTGGACCTGGAAAACACTACGCAGTAAAAAGTACACTCAGGTCTAGAAAGCCCCACAATGCAGAGAACAATGACCAAAGGTCACATAACAAGCTAGCCCCACAATCAGCAGTCCAGTGGGGTCCAAGAACAGCCTGCAAACCTATCATTTTCATCTATCCTCCTAGGACACTATCAAAAAACTAAGGCATGCTGGCAGTGGGAGAATTACATAGGCTTGTCACGGCTTTTGTTTGCCAGTATAAAATCCTTGTGTCTATAATCTAGTTGTCTATGAAGCCTGTGCTCCTCATGAATCGAGATGACACTTCAAATTTTACATTTACATACAGTAACCTTACAGAAGGGATTATATGCTGGACATTATGCAAGACACATCTTTCTGCTTCAAATTTTATTTGTATTCTCAAACTGACATTTTTAGTTAGGGAGAATAAAAGTGCATTAACAGGATATACAATGACAGAACAACATCTCATGCCAAGCATTAAAAAGTCAGCCTACACATTCTTACCCTTCCAATGTGCCTTTGTCAAATGACTCTGCAAAAAGGACCTCACCAGTTGGGACTGGAGCTTTGTATGTAACCTGTAAAGTAGTGAAAAAAAAAAAAAAACAGAACATGAAAATACCATGAAACCATGCAATACAACAGAGCTAAGGATATTAAGATATCAGTAAACCAAAAAATGTAATACTGTGTAATACTGCAGCTTACCAATCTTTAGATATGGTGGCTGCATTAGTTTTCTTTTTTAGGAAAGAAAGAATCCTTTATTTCACCGATGATCCAACCAGTAACTCTTCCTTGTCTTGGTTCATACTTGTTAGGTGTGATTCCCGCTCCTGCATCAACCCAGTTACCACAACCACAGCCAAAGTGCATGTGGGGCTGCCATTCATTCTAAATGGCACCCCCAAACATCTAAACATGGAGCGTGCTTTCAGAAAATTGCATGGTGCAAAAGCACCACATGATTTCTGCGCGCCTGTGGTTTTAAAAAAGTGCTGGAACCTATTTCCTGCATTTTGTGTAGGTACAGCAGACCATTCAAGTGAATGCGTGCTGCACCAACCGCATAGATGTAAACTTAGCCTAAGAGTGCATTTTAGATGTAGTAGTAAAGCAGACCCCTTTGGACAGCACCACCATCAGTCTGGGGAGAGGATAGTGTTCTATTTAGATAGACTTGACTAAACAATTTGAAGGTGAACTCCGCGATCACTTTATGTAGTTACAGTAAACCTTTTTCTTTTGAGATAAAGGTTTTTGCACAAGTGAATAAAAGCTGAGCAATTATAAATCCTCTGTCAGTGTTAAATGGTTTGTCTCAACTATAACTGCTACTTTTTTTGGGCAGCTTGTTCTGTTAAAGCAAAAATAAAAGCCAAAAAATAAAACCTAATGCACATCATCATCTAAGAACTAGTGAACTGCAATTCTTTTTTTTTTTGGGGGGGGGGGGGGGGTTTAATAGCACTTTAAGGCTGCTGCTTGCAATGAGCTTATAGTGAATAGGTCCCTAATATTCGTCTAAAGCATCAAATTTGTACAAACTCTTCATTAGGAAACACATCCCATAGGGAGAAGTGATATGCATCACACAGAGTGCTTAGCTTGCGGAGAGATCGTGCCAGCTGTCTGCAGATTATAAAGTCAGTGTGCAAGTAGAAGCCCTGGAAAGTAACCAGCTTGTACAGTCGAAGTACACAGTAATTAGGGGATAACCAAATCACATTCTAGTACAGAGACATGCAGAACAAAACTGCAAAGTACCAGATTCAATTCAGCAGCTGGAAAAGCGTTGGTGCAGAATGTGGAAATCTCCAGCTTACATGACAATAACTGTTCTCACGATTCGATTATCTGGTCAACGATTCGATTCCGCGATGCATCACGATTACTGACGCACTCCCACATCCGCTTGGGCCGCCTAGGCTGCCCTTCCTCCCTGCAATCTTCTGGGACACATCACAGTTCCTAGAAGATTGCCTGGCTGTGCAGGACAGTGCAGTGAGACATGCACACCCGGCTGTGAAGCTGCAAGCTGTCACAGCCGGATGCCCACAGTAGTATTGCCAGCGCTGTGGACAGGCAGGGGAGAGAACGGAGGGTTTGGGTGGCCACGCCGCTGGATTGTGGGACAGGTGAGTGTCTTTTTATTAAAAGTCAGAAGATACACTTTTTTTTTTTTTTGTAGCTGCTGACTTTTAATAAACAAAAAATTTACTAGGCGGCCCCTCCCTGCCAGCGATCTTCTGGGTCCCAGAAGATTGGCTGGCCAATGGCAGAGCGCAGTGCGGCTCGTGCAGTCTGCGCCCGGCTGTGAAGCCATAAGCTGTCACGTGTGGGTGTCACTGCCCACAGTGGATATGACGGCACCGAGGAGAGGAGGGGGAGAGGAGCGAGGCTCCGTGCGTCTGCATCGATGGACCGTGGGACAGGTGAATGTCTGATTATTAAAAGTCAGCAGCTACACTTTTTGTAGCTGCTGACTTTTAACAAACTAAAAAAAACGTGTGGAACTCCACTTTACGTCGTGCACTAATCCGGTGCACTGCAAGGTACAGGAATTCACACACATGGCTGCTGGGAGGTCAGGAGGGATTACGATCCACAACTGACAAACAGCCCTGTGAAGTTCCTGTACTACTGTCTCTGATGACATTTCTCAGGGCTCCCTCGTTTGCACCTTCCAGCACACTAGGAGTTAACACAGTGGAACGTGCAAACTGGGGGGGGCGGAGAAATAATGTCAGCACAGAGCACGTGTAGGAGACAGTGTAAGCAGAATACAAACACATTTGTACTTTACATACTGCTGTTAAAATACCTGTGTGGTAAAAAATGCAGTTATAATCCATTAAGTGGCCGCTGCTGTATGTGCATTTTAAAATTTATGCAGCTTTATATATCTTATTTTTTAGTCTGTGTATATAACTGTTTTTGTCAAAACGGCTTTTGTTAATAAATGCAGTTGTAATCCATTAAGTGGTGACCGCTGTATGTGTTTTTTTTTTTTTTTTTTTAAACACATGCATCTTCATACCTCGTTTTTTTAGTCTGTGTAAAAAACTGTATAAGCCTCTCATGTGACTGCTCAGTCCGGCCCGCATCTCTCTCCTCTCAGTCTCATGTCTGTTTCTCCTGACGTCAGTGGGAGCTCTCAGCCCCGCCCACCACTGTAGCTATCAGATCAGAAGAGAGGCAGGCGGGGCTGACGTCAGGAGAGGAGAGGGGCAGGCCGGACCAAGCAGTCACATGAGTGCCGGGATATACAGTTATATACACAGACTAAAAACGAGGTATGAAGCTACATATATTAAAAAAAAAAAACAAACACACACACACACACACACACACAGATCACCACTGAATGGCTTACAATTGCATTTAATAGCAAAAAGCCATTTTGACAAAAACGCTCGGAGCACACATTCTCGGGAGGGGCGGGGCAAGTCGGGATGACGTCACACCCGACATCGACTTTTCGGCGTGCTTGCATCGATTAAATTCCATACCCTAATTTATATTTATATATATATATATATATATATATATATATATATATATATATATATATATATATATATATATATATATGTATATGTATATATATATACACACACATACATACACACATACATACACATATATACACACACACACATACACACATACATATATATATATATATATATATATATATATATATATATATATATATATATATATATATACATACATATACATACACACGTTACAGATTTGTAATTACTTAAGTAATCAAGTTATTGATTGGTTACTGAGCTTTTCATTTTAGACCCCGTTCGTCCCAAAGAAGTACAGGAACCTTTTTCTAAGTCAGTGCAACTTGAGTCGCTCCTATTAGAACGGCAACCTGTCTGGCGGCTAAGTCACCTGACAAGTCGCCCCTTTGTGAACGGGTCTTGGGCACTAGTATGAAGGGTCAAATTTATAAGGGATTGAGCACTGAATTGGTGATGCGGAGACAAGTGTTGCAGGTAACTCTTTTCTCTCCTGGTACAAATCACTTTACAGTTCCACAATGTGTTTCCATTAAAAGGACTACTGGCAAAAGAAAAGTTTAGATGGGGATACCCAAACAGGTCAACTATTAAAAAGTTAGCATAGAAGGCTGTGGTAAAGTCATTACTAAAATTTTACTTTTATTTATCGCCACAGGTCACTAAGTGCACATTGCGCTTGGTCCTATTCAAATCAACCCCTGGTTTCTAAGCAGTGTGGTCCGACGACTGTGACCTGTCTGAAATTGTTGTACACATACAGGGCACTGGCAAAAATACACAGAGCTGTAGCTCCGAATGATCTTTTACTATGAGTAAACAAGCAGGGCTGATTACTCATTCACAATAGTTAAAGAGGAGTTCGCCCCCCCCCAAAAAAAAAAAAAAAAAAAAAAAATTAAAAAAAGAGGCAGCAGCTACAAATAAATACTGTAGCTGCTGAAAATTGTCCTGGGCAGGAAGGGGGGAAAGTGCCTGGTACTGAAGCGGTTAAAGGACTTTGTGTAACTGTCAGTGACTTGACCAAACCCAGTTTGAGATAGTATAAGAAGAGACACACTTATTAGATAAAGCTAAAGGGACTTGTCATGCTTTCAATAAATCCTCCTTGAACCTGGCTAAAGCAATTCTTTTCGGTTATATAAACCAAACTATGTAACCCCTTCCCGTTTATCCCTTTTTCAATGGTCTCTGATTCTTTTTCAATCAGAGGAACAGTTCCTCCTCACTGCAATGAATTCACCCACAGCCACCAACCATTTAATGTAGAAATCCCTGCATGACTTGGCAAAAGCGTGCATGGATACAACCACCTGCAGCCACATACCCCATTATTGTGAATAAAGGAAGTCAATAGAAGTCATTACACGCACACACATACATGTAAAACACAATTTCAGGTCATAAACATCCAAATACTGGACTATTACTACTGTTCCAGCATGCATATGTCACCTTTCCACACATGGTGGTAGGCAATGCATCTCCCCCATACCACACATTTCATCCATATAGTTCTCACCTGCAAAGACTGTGTGTGTGTGTGTGTGTGTAGGTAGGTAGGTATAAATATATGTGCAACGAACAGGGGGGAATGCATTATGTGCAACCCATTATTCTGAATCAACGGAAGCTACATGTTGTCCATGAGGGTTTCACTTCTTGCTACAGACCCAACCAACAAAATCTTGTTGCAGAGTTTTCTATTTTGAATAGATCCCTTTTAATAGAGCCTCGGAGGCTGTAAAACAATCCTGTTTGACATAAGGAAAGGCATGTGTTCCTGGAAAAGGTATCTATTTTATCCAAGGGTGCAGAATCAGAATAGAACTGTATTCTACACTGCCAGTTCAATTGCTTAGTTGTATTTACCTGCCACTTTACCTCCAAAGCATTTGACTGAAAACTTTCTACAATATTTGAAATAGTGCAAGAGTATCATAAAAGCACTGCACTACTTTCTAAATTGCACCAGTGTTTTCTACTTGCTTGAACCTTCTGAAAATCTCCAACTCAGGAACCGTAGACTGAAATGGAGAATCAATGGACTCTGCATTTTCCATGGCTTACAGATGCCATTTTTTTAACTATGCTTAAAATTATACAGATGTTAGCTTTAAAGTTTAAAGTAGTACCAAACTCAAAAGCAAACATTATGTTGCATCTTACCAATTATTAAAATGCGATGGCCGCATTTGTTTTATTTTTTAGGCTTGCTTTCTTCTATTTTCATCTGGTGAGCCAGCCAGCAAGTCTGTTCTTCACAAGCACAAGCTCTCTGGCAGAACATATCAGTTTACATGGATGAGACAAGCCATTAACAGGGGCGATTAAAATGATCAGTTTTTAGGTAACATCTTTTACTCCAAAACGAAAAAAAAAAAAAAAAAAAAAAAAAAACTGTTGCTGTAACTGATTATAAAGTGTGAGCTGGAGCTTGCCTCCTATTGTATTCAAATCTGCCAGGTCATCCAACACTCCCTTCCCCCCAGACAGACAATGCTGCTGTCTGCTAGTTCGTCCAGAGTTGTGTGTTACTGGCCAGATCACCAGGTGAAAACAGAGAGGGAAAAAATAGACAAAGAAAAAAAATATAAACAAATGTAGCCACCACATCAAATGATTGCCAAGTTGCAATATAATCTATTTTTAGTTTTGGGTTTAATACCTCTTAAAGGGGTTGTAAAGGTTTGTGTTTTTTCACCTTAATGCACCCTATGCATTAAGGTGAAAAAACACCAGGCAGTCACTGGCCCCCTAGTTTTACTTACCTGAACCCCTTCATCTCTTCGACGGGGAAGCGATGTGTCTTTCCACGGGGTCCCGGCTCTTGATTGACTAGACTGATAGCAGCGCAGCCATTGGCTCCTGCTGCTGTCAATCAAATCCAATGACACGGGCGCCGGGGCCAAGCCCGACATTCTGTGTCTATAGACAACCCCCTCGGGGAAGCTCTTCTCCGAGGGATTTATCGCATGGGGGGTGGGGTGGGGGGAGCCGCGAGAGAAGCCGAGGGACCCCAGAAGAGCAGGTTCAGGGCCACTCTGTGCAAAACAAGCTGCACAGTGGAGGCAAGTATGTGTTTGTCATTTTAAAATTTGAAAAAAAGGAACCCTTACAATCACTTTAAATATTGATGCAACAATTTTTTTTTTTAAATTAGGGAAGGGACCCACCTTTGGAGCAGGAGGTGGAGTGCTGGTCTCTGGCTTTGACTCTTCACCTTCAATGATATCATCCAAATCGTCATCTATGTCTAATCCATCATCATGGTCGTGATCGTGGTCATGATCATGGTCGTGGTCATGGTGGTCGTGGTGGTGGTGGTGGTGATGGTCCCCGCCATGTGCCTTTATTGTTACTAATCCAACAACTAGAAAGGCTGCAAAAAGTAACCACTTCTGATCCATGATCTAGGAAAAAAAAGAATGATAAAAAAAAAAGTATTAGTCAGGACATTAAAACTGAAACTAAGCTATTCACAGGGCACCACAAGCTCAATGGTATGAGTTACACTCTGGATTTTAATACTTAATTTTCATTTTCCAAATTTTTGTTTTTGCTAAACCAACATAATTATTAGGGCTGAAACGACTAATCGATTAATCCACAACTAATCGATTATGAAATTAATCGATTACTATTTTCATAATCGATTAATCAGCCAGCCGATTAATTGGCCTGCATACAGAATGCATTATTTGTTTACATATCAGGAAATACAGTGCAGTACACCTACAGCTCAGTACACCATCCATACATGTCAGTAAGTGCCTGAGAACTTGTGAATGTGTGAGGAGCAATGCCTCATGGGACATGTAGTCCTGGGCAGAAAGTGAGTGGTTTTAAAGACAGAAGTTTTCTTTACCTTGCTATTGGCGCACTCTATACTGTACTTAGCATACAGCAAAAAGCAGTGTAGAAACAGATCAAAAAGCAAACTGCATAGGTGTGTACCGAGCCTTATGCTGGCCACACCGATCAATTTTCAGATGAGAATATTCATATGAAAAATCTTTCTACATTCGCTGAATGAAAGAATGTTTGACATTTTCACTTGCTTTTAACATTCTGTTTTAAAATGAATGTAATTTCTGAACGAAAACCACATACACTGTCTGAAAATTCCTTTGACCAAGCAGTTTTCTATTATTTCTAAATTTTCTTGTCACTTTGGTTGAAAACGAACATCGATTTGACCCCACTAATGATTCGAAAATTGAACGAACATTCTTAAAATTACATTTTTTTTTTTTTTAAGGAAGACATCTCTCCTCTAATAGTATATACAGTATATCTCCTCTAACAGTATATACAGTATATCTCTCCTCTAATAGTATATACAGTATATATCTCTTCTGTCTGTTATTCTCAGAGTGGATTTGAAATTTTGCTCCCTAACCATATAGTTACATAAAACAGCGGGTTCCCCTATATGGACTTTCCCGGCACTTGCACAAAAGTAGAGAATATAGAGGTGTAGACTAGTATGAAATATAAAAAAAATGTTTTTATTTAATGAAAAAATACATTCTAAAAACAATGTGGATATCCTAGATAGCATAGTAGTAATACATAATAAACATAGTAAACATCATACAGTAAGCAATGATGGGGCATACAGAGAGACTCTTTTCAAGCCCAAGGGCTTGAAAAGAGTCTCTCTGTATACCCCATCATTGCTTACTGTATGATGTTTACTATGTTTATTATGTATTACTACTATGCTATCTAGGATATCCACATTGTTTTTAGAATGTATTTTTTCATTAAATAAAAATATTTTTTTTATATATTTCATACTAGTCTACACCTCTATATTCTCTACTTTTGTGCAAGTGCCGGGAAAGTCCACATAGGGGAACCCGCTGTTTTATGTTACTGACTATTGGATGTGGCACGGCCTTTTCCTTTTTCCTAAGCGAGTTGGTCGCTCTTTCTGTTACCTAACCATATAGTTGGTTATTTATATTTACCACTGCATATAGATATTTAAGAATAAATTGCCTTTTTTTTAAACTTTACATATTAACTAAATTATATACCACACCTTTTTTAAGGTTATTAACCGATTAATCGATTAATCGAAACATAATCAGCCAACTAATCGATTATGAAAATAATCGTTAGTTGCAGCCCTAATAATTATGCAACAAATATCACACATAGAGCTCCGCTATTAAAATGTTTTACTAGGTGAGAGTAGGAGGTTGGACTGTTAAGGTGTATTGGTGTGAGCAAAAGGAAAAACGGGAATAGCAATGATTAGAAAAGAGGAGAACAGGTAGAAACCAATGTAAGTTTGTAGTAATATAGTAAGGCAGGGGAGGAATGAGGGGTGGGGAGGAGAGGAAGCAGATGGGTGAAGTGGTATCCACCTTTCCTAACAATAAGCAAACTGGAGAAGGAAATACACCATCCATGAGTTTCGCTTGTATTCAAGAGGCATCGAACGGTTGTAAGAAGGAGCCTCTTATCTTTAATGCTCAAGTATATATTATAGAACCAAACATGTGATACGTGTAATGGTGTGCATCTTATTACCAGATTCCCATATAGCTCTAATATAGTTTAGAAGCAGAGACCCAGGAGAATAAAAATAATTGTTGCAATTTTTTATGTCACATGATATTTGTGCAGCGGTTTATCAAATGCAATTTTTCCAGAAAACACACACTTTAGGGAGTTTTAGTGCACAAAAAAAAAAACAAACAAAAAAACAAAACCATAAAAGATGATGTTGCACCAAGTAAATTGATACCAAACATGTCATATCATGCTCTGTATGCCCATGGAACTGCGCTAAACTACAATATCTAAACCTCCATAAACCATTCTTTAAAAGCCCTTACAGGTTTAGCGTAATATAGGAAATCTGGTGCTAGAATTATTGCTCTTGCTGACATTCACAGCAATCCCTCACATGTGTGGTTCAATCACTGTTTACATATGCGTGTGGGACCTACGTAAGTGTTTGCATTAGTGCGCAAGCACAGGTAGCTTTAATTTTTTTTTTTTTTTTACACTGCACCTTTAACGTTTTTTTGGATCAACTTTATCGCTAATCAGAAGGGATGAACAACATTCCTTGTGAGAGCATGGGCTGCGACAGGTCCTCTTTTTATAGAGATCAGGTGTCTTTTAGAGACCTACTCAGTAGCCAACCTCTGGGATAGGAGCTTGGTCCACTTGGTCAGGGTCTGGGAGACCACAGCCAAAGCCAAGACCGACCAGATCAAGGTCCCAGAAACCGAACATGCCATGCTCTCCAACTTCTTGTATGAAGAGTCCCAAGAGGTTGGGGCCTCATCAGAAGGAATAATGGTAGCATTGGTTAGGCAGGAAATTGGGGGGTGACCACAAAAGGGGTAGCCCACTTTTCGATGAACGCACCTGTAAGGGATAGTGGACAGAAAACTGAGGGCAGTGAGAATGGCTTGGCTAGCGCACCTACAGTTTGTACATAAGATCAAATAAGGGATTTGATTTACCGAAATCCGTTGGATGATCTTGTCTGTAAGTCCCATAAGGGACCTGAGAGTTCATAGATGGAGGAATACTCCATCTGTGAATTAAAGCGGGGGTCCACCTATCTATCGTTTTTTTTTTTGAGTTCATTCACAAACTTTTCTTCTCAGCATTACATACTCACATATTGTGTGTAATATGTCCGCCTGTGTCAGATTTCGTCGGAAAGAATAACTTATATTATGCACTGCAGGAGGTTTCCATCTTCATTGTGGGCATTTGAAGCCCACAAGCATTTATTTCCTGGATGTGGTGACTGCTGTGCTCCCAGCATTCACCGCTCGTTCCCGCACATGCTCAGTGGCATCCTGGGAAGCCTGAGACTAGCTCCCAGGAGTCTGGGAGAGGCTAGAAACACGCCTACTCCCACGGGAGGAGAACCAGGAAGTGCAAAGAAAAATAGAAAAATAAAAAGGTAATTACGGCGATTTAAATTTTTTTAAAACGGCATGTCAGCATCTAGGCAAGGAAGAGAATACATACAGATATTGTTCAAAATTTGGGTGGAACTCCGCTTTAATGAAGCTGTGCCCTCCAATGAATGAGAGAGAAAAACTCTCAATTTAAAATATTAATAACTATCTGTCCTTCCACTCTTGTCACCAATCTACCCTTTCTTGAAGATCTAAGTTTAATCTGTCAGATACCTTTTTATTGGCACTGCATGCTAAATTACTACAGGATACAATAGGGTCTGGGTCTGGCAGAGGGAATGACTAGATGAAGTGAGGGACTGGGCATCTGGCACACCAACAAGTACTAGATGCTGAAAATCCTTGGCAAGCTTAGGCCCTCAGAGATAAGTTTGGTAAGGAGTTTGGTGGGGCAGGTACTGTATGTATTAATGCTTTTCTTCATCCTTGAGGAACGGAGCTGCTCACTAGCACTGAATGTTTCTAAAGCAACAGCGCTGAAGAGTAAACATCTCCTATTGCCTACTTTTTACACATTGTAAATCTGACAAGCAGACTCCTGCCTGTCAGATGGAAGCATTTGGGCTGCTGCGCTGTCACCCGATTGCTTCCACACACTGGAAGTATACAAGAAGATCTGGACAGCCGCACACTGGGTAACACTCGCTTGCTTCCACACACTCCCGTTAACTGCAATCCAGGGCCTGGGACCAACACAGTGGGTGCTGCTCGGGTAGAGGGGGGGGGGGGAGCAGCAGAGCAGACTCACATCCACTCTCCCCCCTCCTTGTTGCTGACCCAGAAAGCGACATGTTTGACATTTCCTGGTCTACCTCTCAGTGTCCCCAGCCAGCATACCTGGAAAAGGATCTTTTCCAATGCAATCTGCATTGCATTACATTCAAATGGAGCACAGGGGACATCCAGTGTCTAAAAGACTCTGGCTGTCTTATTAAAGAAAAACTGCCTCTAGGCCCTCAGAAAATATATGTTTTGTGGATTTATGTAATCGTGTCTAAAAAAATTTTAAGCATGCATGCAAAAAAGCTAAATGCAGGAGTTGCTGTCCACTTAAATTCTGCCAATTTGAGGGGGCAAAGTTTAACTTCAACTTGAGTAGAAATTGAGGCCCCATGTCTCGAGCCCTGCAAAGACACAGTCAACAATTTGAAGGCCAACATAGATACTTTCAGGCACTACAGGTTACCTGCAATTTAGCATCTTGGAAACATTTTAGACTAGGTTGTGTCTTATTTTCCTAAAGAGCTGCAACTCGGAAAAATATATTTTGACCCTGCCAGAAATGCAGTGAACTCTTAACTTCCTGTTGATCGATATACTGAAATCCCAGTGTTATTAGAGGTGCCTAACGTTCCCCTTGGATTACAAAACAAATCTTACCATATGTAGGGCCGACAACAGATAAAAAAAAAAATTCCAATTATGGATATTTTTACACAGGAACATCAATCCAGCTAAGACCAATATAACTATGAATATACCATACCTGTGGGATCACTTCAGAAGCTACAAAATCACCACAGTGGACACCGCCATCGTGATCTCCACTAGCTTCCAGGTCCTGTGCTGAGCGGCTGTCCTGCAGCGTTATGAACACAGGAGGTCGCCCTCTCAGCACATGTGTCATTCAAGGAATGCTGTGCATTCTCTCAATGGATGCAAAGCATTCTCCAACTGCATAAGGTGGAGAGGCGGGGGTATTAATGTCATGCTCTCCACCTCATACACAGAACGCTTTGCATTCATTAAATTTTTCTGTACTTACCATTTTAAAAGAGCCAAAACATGGAAAAATCTGCAAGTATTCTAAAGATGTACTACCTTATTTTAGAATTTTGCTCAGACATAGGGTTTAACAGCGCACCATTCAAAAGAAAATATACTCGTCCAACCTTTCTTAAAGCGGAGCAGGTATCCTGTTCCCCACTTCCAGGAGTCCAGGCCGCAGTGCATTACATCACAGCTCGGCTCCCTCCTCCTCCTTCCCCCCCCCCCGCCGCCGGGCCAGGAGGAGAGCGCAGCAGTGCCTCGCGCATGAACAGTAGGGTTCCTGGCGTGAAGCTGTAATGCTACACTGCCGGGTTCCCTTACCCGCAATGATAGCGGCAGCACCTGACAGCTGATGGAAACATCACTGGACTCCAGGACAGGCAAGTGTCCTATAATTAAAAGTCAGCAGCTGCAGAATGTGTAGCTGCTGGCTTTTAATGTTTGCAGGGTTGGGCAGACCTCCTCTAAGAAAAATATACTATAGCTTGTTTTTGTCTAAAACACACAAATAAAATGGTCAAAAAAGTAACAAAGTGCCAGCATCTGGCAGATTTAACACAAAGTAGGTCAGTAAAACATACTGATCTCCTTTATCTGTTAGTCTGTTCTGAATGTGAATTGTAATTTACAGGGATGATGTGCGCATCATTTGTCCAAATTGCTTGTAATATTTCTAATGTTTTTAAATAAACTAGTTAAAAAATATGCACACATGCAGTACCATTCATTCCCTTGGTCTAGGTTCATACCTACAGTGCCTTGCAAAAGTATTCACCCCCTTGGCATTTTTGGTGTGTTTTGTTGCCCCTCATCCTGGAATTAACATAGATTGTTTGAGGAATGGCATCATTTAATTTACAGAACATGCCCACAACTTTGAAGATTTTTATTTATTTTTTTTTTATTGTGAAGCAAACAAAAATAGGACAAAATAACAGAAAAAGTCAATGTGCATAACTATTTACCCCCCCCTAAAGTCAATACTTTGTAGAGCCACCTTTTGCGGCTATCACAGCTCCAAGTAGCTTTAGATAAGTCTCTATGAGCTTGCCATATCTTACCACTGGGATTTTTGCCGATTCCTCCTTGCAAAACTGCTCCAGCTCCTACAAGTTGGATGGTTTGTGCCTGTGAACAGCAATCTAAGTCTGACCACAGATTTTCTATTGGACTGAGGTCTGGGCTTTGACTAGGCCATTCCAACACATTTACACGCTTTCCCTTAAACCACTCAAGTGTTGCTTTAGAAGTGTTTGGGGTCATTGTCCTGCTGGAAGGTGAACCGCTGTCCTAGCCTCAAATCACACACAGAGTGGTACAGGTTTTGCCCAAGAATATCCCTTTATTTAGCAACATCCATCTTTCCCTCAACTCTGACCAGTTTCCCAGTCCTGACTGCTGAAAAATAGGATTTTTATACCAGCTTACCTGTAAAATCTTTTTCTTTAAAGTACATCACGGGACACAGAGCCATAGTAATTACTATGTGGGTTATATGCCACCTTCAGGTGCTGGACACTGGCACACCCTAAGGCAGGAAGTCCACTGCCTACATAACCCCTCCTACTACTGGGAGTACCTCAGTTTTTGTAGCAAAGTAATACACATGGATACCAGAAAGAGGGGAGGGACCTCTGTGTCCCGTGATGTACTTCAAAGAAAAGGATTTTTACAGGTAAGCTGTTAAAAAAATCCTATTTTCTTAATCGTACATCACGGGACACAGAGCCATAGTAATTACTATGTGGGATGTCCCAGAGCAATGCCAACTGAGGGGAGGGAGACACCAGAATTAGGGCAACATAAGACTAGAGGACTTATACTGCGACCTGCTGCACACTACGCCCAAAGGCGATATCCTCATGCCTTTTTACATTCAACTGATAAAATCTGGTAAATGTATGGACTGAAGACCAAGTTGAAGCCTTGCAGATTTGCACCATGGAAGCTTGGTGATGCACTCCCATGAAGCACCAACAGTCTTAGTGGAGTGCACTTTTGATTTGAGAGGGTGGAATCCTCCTCTTTAAACCATAAGCCTGAACAGTTTACTTGCTGAATCCATTTAGAGGACCTTCAGGCAACATAACAAAACATTCGTTTTTCGAATCTGAGAAGTCGTCTTCAAGTAGCCCTTGAGTGCTCTCACCACATCAAGAGAATGTAGTAATTTCCCTTCTGTAGAACAGGGTTCTGGGAAAAATGAAGGTAGAACAATATCCTGGTTCGGATAAAAACTAGACACTACCTTTGGTACAAAGTTAGGATGAGGACGCAATACTACCTTATCCTTGTGAATAATCAAATATGGCTCTTTACAAGAAAGAGCAGCCAACTCTGATACCCTTCATGCAGAAGATATGGCTACCAGAAAATTAGTTTCCTTGTCAAAAGGACCAAGGGAATATGCTGTATAGGCTCAAAAAGGCTGTTTCAGCAATGCCAACAGAACTAAAATTTAAGTCCCAAGGGCTCAGGGGTGACTTAACCGGAGGATTAAGCCTCGTTACCCCCTGAATAAGCTACGAACCAAAGAATGCGAAGTGCTCATTGAAATAATACCGATAAGACCTTTTGATAGTACGCAAGGCCAGCTAAATTTCTAACCCCATCTACAGAAGTCAAGAATTCTACCTATGACATACTTCCAGGGGTGCCAACCCCTGGATTCACACCAGGAGACATATGCTTTGCAGACTCTATAATCTATGATTTTGAAAGCCAGATTCTCTGCATTAACCAAGGTAAATACCACTGGACCTGACAGCCCACGCTTCTTCAGAATGTGGGTCTCAGTAGCCAAACCGTTAAATTTAGCGTTTGTAAGGTAGGATGGAATATCGGACCTTGCGAGAGAAGGTCTGGATGTGGTGGTAGGGTCCATGAATCTTTATGCTCTCTGCATACTAATATCTTCTGGGCCACAAGAATCACCGATTTCCCTTCCTGCTTTATCCTGCGAAGTAGTCGTGGAAGCAGCAGAATAAGAGGAAATGCATACATCAGTGAGAACTGATTCCCCGGGAATACTAAGGCATCTGTTCCGCATGCTAGCGGATCCCTTGTTCTTGACAAAGTTGTCGATTTTCTTGTTGAACTTGGACGCAAACAGATCCTCGTCTGGGATCCCCCATCTTCGGCGCATTGCCAGGAAGATATCGGGGTGAAGGAACCATTCTCCCGGAAAAAACTGCTGGCGACTCAAGTAGTCCACCTGACAATTTTCTATTCCCGGAATGAAGACTGCCGATAGGCAAGGTACATTGTTTTCTGCCCAAGCTAAGATATTATTCACCTCTCTGGGCCGCACAACTTCTTGTGCCCCCCTTGGTGATCTAGGTCACTCCTGTGGCATTGTTGGATCGGCTCCTGACAGGACAATTCCGTAACCTGAACTTCCAGGCCCTCAGGGCCAAGCACACTGCCCGGATCTCTAGAATGTTGATGGGCAAGGTCATTGTTACCATCTTCCAGGTAACTGGTAGGAAAGATTTTCCCTTCTGCAGATCCTTGGTTATCAACCCCTAACTGAGGCTTCACAGCACCCTGGAGACAGATACATTGGGAAATCTAGAGCTTGGATCTTCTTGTTCCAAGCCAATAAGATACTGTTTTGCAGCAGCCTCAAATGAAACTGAGCATAAGGAACGGATTCGAATAAAGCCACCATCTTTCCCAACAACTTCATGCAAAGTCGAATAGAAGGATTCTTCTTTGCCTTGACCACCTGAATCAGTTCCTTTATGGCTCTGTTCTTTACCTAGGGCAAGAATACCCTTTTCTGGGCTGTATCAATAATCAGACCCAGGTATTCTAATCTCCGTGATAGTTTTTTTAAGGAGGATTTCTTTAGGTTGAGAATCCAACCTAGGTATTCCAGGTAGTTGACTGTGGATCATACTCTGGTCTAAGCGGGCTACTGACTGGTCTATCAAGAGCAGATCGTCTACCTAAGTTATAATCGTTATACCTTGGGCCCTTAATCCGGCTCCAGGAGGGGCCAGGACCTTTTTAAATACTCAAGGTGCAGTAGCTAGACCAAAAGGCAGAGTTACAAAACTGAAAACGAAGATTATCTACCTCGAAACGTAGATATTTCTTGTGAGCGGGAAATATAGGTACATGGAGGTATGCATCCCTGATGTCTATTGACGCCAGAAGTTCTTGACCTTGTAGGACGGAGACCCCTGATCAGATTGAATCCATGCGAAAAGAGCGGATATTCAGAAACCGGTTTAGATCTTTGAGATCTAGAATGGGTCTGACATACCCATTTGGTTTTGGTACCGTGAAAAGGTTTAAATAAAACCCCAATCCCTGCTCTTGCTTGAAAGAGACTTCTTTTCCTCTGGAATCTAAGAAAACAAGAAGACTGAGACTTTCGGAACTCAAGCTTGTACCCTAGAGTTATTGAGGAAGTCACCCATCTGCAGCCTACAACACCTGGTATTCCCAGGTGATCCCCCATCCAGGTACTGACCAGGCCCGACCCTGCTTAGCCTCTGAGATCAGACAAGATCGGTTGCTTTCAGGGTGATGTGGCCGTAGGCTCCCGACACTCTTCCTACCAGACCCGTGAGAACTGCAGAAGTCTTCCCTCCACTTTGAGCAAGTGGGGGCGCCCCCTCATAGGAAGGCTCCAGTTCCCCTCCTGAACTTAACGGCAGAGGCTGTCGTGACTACCTGGAGGCAGATGCTCCTGACAATGGAGAAGGAGCTTGTTTAAATTAAATGTGGATGTATATATCCAAATCATCCCCAAACAGCTGTTCACCGTAAAGGAAAACTAGCCAGGAGCTTTGCATGATGCTTCGGCTGACTAATCTTTCAACCACAAGATTCTATGCCTATGCACCAGCCCAAGCGTAAGGCGCGAGGCTTGAAGAATAGAATCTCTCATGGTGCCTATTGCTCAACATAATGCCATTGGTAACTCAGCTAAATCCTGGTCTGCTGATCAGGAATAACCTTGAGCACCTGTTTAAACTGGTCTCTCAATGATTGACATACACCAATTGCTGCTAGCGCAGGTTGAGTCATCAGAGAAAAAGCTTTTTTTTTTTTTTTTAATAATAGGAATTCCAACTTCTTATGCGTTGGATCCCCAAGCATATGAGCATTGTCTACTAGACAAGTTAAACTTTCATTCACAGAGGATATAGCAGCGACAATTGCTGGTATCTCCCACCTCTTAGTGAATTTTTCCTCCATAGGATAAAGTGTTATAGGAGGAAAAAATGCTTAGCTGGGTGATCCCACTCAGAATACATAAGCCTTTCCAGCAATGAATGGACAGGAAAGGCATGCGCAGCTTGGGGAGGCTTTAGCAAACCAAAAACAAAAAGTGGGCATATCAACCGACTCAATGAAGAGTAGCAAAAATGCACCATCAATCTTTCAGATTGTGAAGCTGATCCCCGTGGATTTGACCTCTCAGAAGAGGAGTCATCAGCCTCTTTACGGTCCCCTGAGGGAAATTCATCTTCTCCCGCCCCCAGATCCTCAGTTTGAGGGTCCTGGGTAATGGAAAGGGACCTGTCACATTTTATCCCATTCTGGGATGCGATTAAAGCCGCTAGCCAATCCTATTATGGGCTTGAGGAAAAAACCCTCTCCAGTAATATAGACAGGGGTTGCATTATTGAAAACAATTGCAATATTTGATAGCCGTGATTGCTCACTCTGACCAGCCACCCCCTCTTAGGGGAGGATGCCCTTGTAGAGATGAGTTTAGGCTGTTTAGAGCTTGGAGTCCCTTTTGAGCCCTTTTTGGGGTGTTTCTACCTCCCCTTCTGACCATAGCCCGATGCACAAATGCAGAGGTACTACCAGGAAAAAAAAAAAAAAAAATCGCATTCACTGCTTGAGCAAATAGTCCAGCAACTGTCGCTGCTATTAACGCTCAGCCTGATGCTTCAGTAAATGTGTCAAAGGAATGCCTGTGTCACCACTTACAAGCCCCGTTTTAGCTTTTGTGTCTCTCCGACATCTGCAGTCAGCAAAAAAATGGAGCCTTTTAAAAGTACCCCTGCACTGGACGTTGCTGCACGCCAATGCTGCGCTAAGCCACACCCACTCCATGTTCCCACCGTGCTCCCCCTCCTCTTTCCAAAAAGAAAGCGTTTTCCCGCGCGAGAACGGGCCTCCGAACGGGATTGGCGTGTGTGAAAGGGGAGGGCGGCGTGGTGGAGGGCTGTGACAAACCACCGTACAGAGGCGGTGGAGAACGGAGCAGTATCCGCCAATTGTTCTGGCTTTTGTCCGGGTGGGGGGTGTTTTTTTTTTTCTTTTAGAGTAAACCCCCCCCCCCAACATCTTACCGGAGTCCTGTGACTGCTAGCCAGAGGAAGCTGCAGCTTCTCCTGACACAGCATGATCTGAGAAAGCATGACAAGGTACGTGCTCTATACAGCCCCCAGTGGTGAATTTTAGGCATGACAACATTTACTTTTTAAAGGAGACAATTCATAAGAAACTTAAAAATTCCTTAGGAATCTCCACTTACCTTTCTGCCGCAGAGATTTCTGTGGTAAAACCAACAGAACCACCCATGGGCTCCGTTTAAAAAACCTTCAGGAACTGGGGCCCCTTTTTATCTGGGGATCCGCACTCCTGGACCCGTAATAGCACCCCGCCAGAAACTTAAAACTTATGGCTGAAAAAAACAAAAGCACTGGATCCCAGGGTCCAGCTCTCTAGAAAGAGAAGCGTTACAGGCTAAACCTCGTGTCTTCCGTCACAAGGCCCGGTACCATTCAATTTGGCCTAAAAAGACACTTTGAATGGATCTGGCTACATAGCTAGCCCCACCAAGGATTGCTCCAGTGGAGCTCAGCACAGCACCTCTTTACTCGTGACCAACACCTTAGACACTGGCGAAAAAAACTGAGGTACTCCCAGTAGTGGGAGGGGTTATATAGGGAGTGGACTTCCTGTCTTAGGGTGTGCCAGTGTCCATCACCTAAAGGTGGCCTATAATCAACATAGTAATTACTATGGCTCTGTGTCCCGTGATGTAGGATTAAGAAAAAACATCCCCACAGCATGATGCTGCCACCATGGTGTTCTTTGGGTGAAGTGTTGGATTTGCTCCAGACATAGCATTTTCTTTGATGGCCAAAAAGTTCAATTTTAGCCTCATCAGACCAGAGCACCTTCCTCCATACATTTTGAGAGTCTCCACATGTCTTTTTGCAAACTCAAAACGTGCCATTTTGTTTTTTGCTGAAAGTAATGGCTTTCTTCTGGCCACTCTGCCATAAAGCCCAACTCTATGGAGTGTACAGCTTATTGTCGTCCTATGTACAGATACTCCAGTCTCTGCTGTGGAACTCTGCAGCTCCTCTAGGGTTACCTTAGGTCTCTGTGCTGCCTCTTTGATGAATGCCCTCCTTGCCCAGTCCATCCATGAGTTTTGGTGTGCGGCCGTCTCCTGGCTGGTTTGCTATTGTGCCATGTTCTTTCCTTTTGCTTAAGATAGATTTGATGGTGCTCCTAGGGATCATCAAAGATTTGGATTTTTTTTTTTTTTTAAACCTAACCCTGACTTGTACGTCTCAACAACATTGTCCCTTATTTGTTTGGAGAGTTCCTTGGTCTTCATGACAGTGTTTGGTTAGTGGTGCCTCTTGCTTAGGTGTTGCAGCCTCTGGGGCCTTTCAAAAAGGTGTGTATATGTAATGACAGATCATGTGACACTTAGATTGAACACAGGTGGAGATCATTTCACTAATTATGTGACTTCTGAAGGTAATTGGTTGCACCAGAGCTTTTTATGGGCTTCTTAACAAACGGGGTGAATACATACTAGGGCTGCAACTAACGATTATTTTCATAATCGATTAATCGGTTAATAACCTTACAAAAAAAGTGTGGTGTATAATTTAGTTAATATGTAAAGTTTAAAAAAAAAAAGGCAATTTATTCCTAAATATCTTTATACGCAGGAGTAAATATAAAATAACCAACTATATGGTTAGGGAGTAAAATCTTTAATCCTCTCTGAGAATAACAGACATAAGAGATATACTCTATATACTATTAGAGGTTGAATCTGGACTTAGTCTAGAATTTTTTTTTCTTTATCCCCTTCCCGCCGACCGTACGCAGATATGCATACTCGGCTTTCAGGGGTTATACCGGGATGATGCCCGCAGCTGCAGGCATCATCCCGGTACCGTTGTTTACAGCGGGCGATCGGCTACCCGTGTATAACAACCGATGCGGCTAAAAGCCGCTCGGCTGTTATACCGGAGGAGCGGGAGGGGACAACCCCCCCCCTCCCGCCGCTGTTACCGGGCTTCCCGTGCGATCGGGAGGCCCGGTGTCCGTTCGGCTGCCTTCGGCGGCTGGGGGCGGGCTGGAACGAAGCTGCGAGCGGCTTCGTTCCAGCCTTCTTGTTGTAAACGCGGAAGCAACGTCATGACGTCACTTCCCGTTTACTCGGCTGCCAATGGTGCCGAATTTAAAAAAGTACACAGTATTCAGAATCGCCGTTTTCGGCGATCTGAATACTTTGAAGTGTAAAGGAGGGATGGGGGGTCTTTCAGACCGATCCCTCCATAAAGAGTACCTGTCACCACATATTACTGTCACAAGGGATGTTTACATTGCTTGTGACAGCAATAAAAGTAAAAAAAAAAAAAAAAAAAAAAAATTTAAAACACAATTTACAAAGTACAAAAATAAATAAAATGAATAAAAAAAAAAAAATTTTTAAAGTGCCCCTGTCCCCGCGAGCTCACGCAGCGAAGAAAACGCATACGGAAGTCGCGCCCGCATATGTAAACGGTGTTCAAACCACACATGTGAGGTATCGCCGCGATCGTCAGAGCGAGAGCAATAATTCTAGCCCTAGACCTCCTCTGTAGCTCAAACCTGGTAACCGTAAAAAATTTTTTAAAGCGTCGCCTATGGAAATTCAAAGGTACCGTAGTTCGTCGCCATTCCACAAGTGCGTGCAATTATAAGGGGTGACATGTTTGGTATCTATTTACTCGGCGTAACATCATCTTTCACATTATACAAAAAAATTGGGGTAACTTTACTGTTTGGATTTTTTAAAATTCATGAAAGTGTCACTTTTCCAAAAATTTGCGTTTAAAACACCGCTGCACAAATACCGTGTGATAAAAAATATTGCAACAATCGCCATTTTATTCTCTAGATTCTCTGCTAAAAAAATATATATAATGTTTGGGGGTTCTAAGTAATTTTCTAGCAAAAAATACGGATTTTAACTTGTAAACACCAAATTTCAAAAATAGGCTTAGTCATGAAAGGGTTAAATAAAAAAAAATTGATCTGTTTTGCAGATTTTCAAACAGAACTGTAATATTACATGCTTTTCCGCAGCTTCTCCATTGAAGTATATTGAACCAAAAAAGCACTGTTTAGCATTGAAGAAGGTCCTTGACCCTTTCTAAATACACAGCAGCTGAAAAAAGCATAGATGTGAACGTTAAATGAACTGTAGTGCATTTCTGCAAAAAGTACCAACAAACACATGGGTGGGAACCAGGCCTAAGGCCTCATTCACACGAGGCGGACTCTGTTTCCACGGAGCCCGCCTCAGTCCGCCGGCTCAGCGGGAGATCTCTCCGTTGATCTCTGCTGAGCCAGCGGATGACAGGTCCCTCTCTGCTCACTGAGCGGGGAGGGGCTTGTCAGGCGCCGCTGCTGCCTATGGAGGGATCGCATGAAAACGGACAGCATGTCCGTTTGTGAGATCTCACCCGATCCGCTAGCGACGGATCTGGACGTAGGGACATGTCTCCGCTGACATCCGTTGCTCCATAGGCTAACATGGAGCGCCCGTTCAGGTCCGCCGTCAAAACTGACAGGCGGACCTGAACGGTCCGATCATGTGAAAGGGGCCTAAGACATTTAGTAACATAATGGAGTTAAAAAAAAAATTTTTTTTAATTGTTTAACTGTGCAGCAGTGAAAGTAATATTTACAGTAGAGATTTGCTCTTTTTGTACTATATAGGGCTAATTTTAGCTTTTTTAACCCCATTATGTTACTGGCCGATTAATCAATTATAAAAATAGTAATCAATTTCATAATCGATCAGTTGTCGATTAATCAATTAGTTATTTCAGCCCTAATACATATGCACATGCCAATTATCAGTTTTTTATTTCTGAAAAATAGTTTTATGTATATATTTTTCTAATTTTACTTCACCAACTTAGACTATTGTGTTCTGATCCATCACATATAATTCAGATTAAAAAACATTGAAGTAAAGGCTGTAATGTAACAAAATAGGTCAAAAGTCAAGGGGGGGGGGGGGTTAATACTTTCGAAAGGCACTGTATGTGATCGGTGCAGCTTGTGTTCAAACGAACGGGTTGCTGTACCTGCAGGAAATGCAGCAAAAAAGGTTCCTGCACCTTTTCAACCATGCAATTTCCAACACCTGAAAATGCACTGCGTTTTCAGATGTGTGGGAGTACCATGAAGAATGAATGGCATCCCCACGTGTTTGTTTAATAGCAGCACCATTAATCTGCAGGTGAGGGAACGCTTGCTATTTTACACACATTCCTGCACGCGCACATATGGGAATCTAGTGTTAGATGGTTTTGCTGGAAAATGCAGCCAAATTTATTATTTGTACTACAGGCATCAGTGATAAGGCCATAAAACTTAGACATTCAAACCTATATGGTCTGAATGGGTAAGTGTTCACATCATCTGTGAGGTTAAAGAACTCAATTCACATCTAGCTTATATTTAGACCTTCCCAAAGGAGATAATGTTTTACCCTTTTACTTCTTTACTCACAATGTACATTGTGTGTACATACAGTGTGTCTGATGCTGGCAGGGCAAGCAAAGCTCTGGAGAAGCTTATTGACTCTCTTGTAGATGGATGCTGAAGATGGGTCTTGTATTCTTAAATATTTAATGATGTAGAGATTAAACAAATGCCCATCATGCAATCAGCCAGGAACGTCCAAGAAAGAAGTCATCTAAAATTTGTCAGTGAATTTATATAAAAGTCAAATAAAACGTGCGTATGTAGATATGAAAAGGCACAGCTACATTTATATTCATTTTTAGGACGCATTTACACTTCTGCACTTGAAAGCCTAATAAATGTTAAAGTGGGGTTCCACCCAAAAAACAAAAATACCTGGAAAAATTCTAAAAAAAAAATAAATAAATAAATAAAACAAAAAAAACATTTGGATATTTTTTTTTCACTTACCTCTAAATGCCTGTTGCTAGGTGGTCCCTCGTAGTCTGCCTGTTCCTTTGCCTGGGCTGGTGACATCACTTCCCCCCCCAGGCACAGGAAGGGCTCTGCTCTGCTCCCCCCCTTCTGTCAATCATCTGGGACCCATTACAGGTCCCAGGTGATTGAGCGGCCAATCACAGCACGCGGCGCCGCTCGCGCATGCGCAGTGGGTGCCAGGCTGTGAAGCCACAGCCCGGCGCCCACAGTTGAAATGCCGGCGCCGACGAGTGGAGGGGGGGGGGGGGGACGAGCGGGGCTTCGATCCCCCGCATAGCTGGACCCAGGAACAGGTGAGTGCCCGATTAAAAGTCAGCAGCTGCAGTATTTGTAGCTGCTGACTTTTAATTTTTTTTTTTTTTTTTTGACGGCCCCCCTGGGTGGAACTCCTCTTTAAGTAAAACCATTGTTGAAAAACACATAAAAACCTAGCAAGGCAGCATTCGTCTTTGCTTACAAGGCCTCCCCAATGATCAGCAGAATGCTATAAAGACCACTGCACTCTGGAGAGCAGCAGCCTTCTTACATCAGTACGATCCGCACCCTCTGTTGTCACCGCTACAGCCACACATCAGCAGGGAGCATAATGCTGAGCATTCATATCTTTTTTGCAGGAGCTGCGGAATTAATGTCAAAACAAAAGAAAAGAAAAAAAAAAAAAAAAAAAACCCTACTGTTTTTGAATACCATCACTAGACATCCTCTACTAAAGATATACTCTGTTAAATTCTTTAACCCACCTTCTCTAAGCCTCTGTTATGGGCCCACCCCCAATGCCTATTGTGGCACACCTGCCCACGTTGCTTGCATCCATAGACAACGACAGCGTGAATCGACCCTGCCCCGCTGTCTCAAGATCTGACTGACAGCAGTGGGAGGCAATGGCTTCTGCTGCCTCAGCAAAGCCTGTGAGCTGGGAGAGGCTCTACAGGCGGGTATATCGCTAGATTGAATAAGGATCAGAGAAGTATAAGGGGCAATACTTTTACTAGAACATTTTTACTTTAATGCAGGGAATGCATGAAGATAAGAAATGTTTAGGCTTTAGAATCACTGTTCTGTCAAAATAGCCAATTCGATTTCTCCAATTACGTCAGTTCCGGTTACTATAAAGCATCAGCAATTGGAGATTGACGATTTGCTGTTTTGACACAACACCGCCAAGCGTATATACACTCCCGTACAGGAAGGGTTTGTTTTTTTGACAGAACAGCGGCTAAGGAGGAAAAAGTTGTCGAGGTCTTAGGAGCGGCCGTGTTGGTTAGTATCGGGCGGACCAACAACGTCCCCTCATAATATCGTGTAGCGACAGTCTTGAAGCACCCCATTCTAAAATGTAAAAGTTATTTTTATAGTTTTACATAATGCAGCAACATCCACAAGTCCAAGTAGGACACCCAAAGGCAATTTATTCTTCCAAAGCAAAAATACTTTTGCAAACTGGTACCGACTAGTATTCCAAAGTTGCTCTTCTCCCTCATTTTTCTCTATCACTCAGCTAATGTGACCCCAACGCTGATGGAGAGGGTCAAACAAGGATGATATGCAGACGACTGATCCTCCTCATCAACTGATGATGCCATTGGTTGTAAGGACGCTAGAAGGTTGTAATTGTGGACAATGAAAACCTGTCATTTAGTGCAACTAAAAAGGGAGCCTTCATCCACACGCAGGCTTGTATACAATTTTTGGACAACTTTTAGGCATTTTGCCAAGGCACCCCTGAAGAAACCTCAAGGCACCCTGGTTGAAAAAGGCTGCTGTAGAGTAAACCAGAAGTGATGTGATTGGATATTTCGATGCGTTGGCTATTTTGACCACCTCCCACCCACACTATAGCCGAATGATGGCTACAGAGTGGGCCTTAATTGCCGGGAGGCCATCAAGACGTCCTCCCATGCATGAGCTGCCTGCGCGCCCAATGAGACTTGGATGTTCACAGATCGGAGTAAAGGGCCAATCCTGGCCCCTTACCACGTGATCAGCTGTCAGCTGATCACATCATGTAAACAAAAGATCGGAAATCAGCTTTTTTTCCCCCTCACAGTGTGAGGGAGGGGAAAAAAAAAAAAAAGACTATCACCGGCTTCTGACAGAGGGACATTGGTCCTGAACAGGGAGAGGCACTGCTTATATGCAGCGCCCTCCAGTGCCCACTAGTGCTGCCCTATCAGTTCCCTCTGTGGATGAAGCACAGGGGGCACCTTTTTAACAGAAGCATCGTCCGTCTGGAGGGAGGAGAGCTTTCGATGCACTAACATATTTAGATACACTAACCAATTAAAGCAAAACTCATGCTAACATTTAAGCAGTTACAGTAAAACAGCTTTTCCCCCCTTTTGGCATAAAAGGTTTAGGGGCCCTTTCACACTGATCAGTTTTTCAGTTAAAACATTTTTTTAAAAAAAGCGAAAGAAAAATGCATCCCATTGTTAATTGGCCCTGCTTTGATTTTACATGTCACTGATGTATATAAAGAAAAACAAACAAAAAAAAAAAAAAAAACACATCCCTTTAAATCCTATGGAACTGTTCATACCAGTCGTGTTTTGCTGCTTTGACACTGCTATGTAGCAAAAGCCTGGGGGGGAAAAAAAAAAGCATACTGCATTCCTTTATATCCTATGGAACTTCCCACCAGTCAATTGCATTTTTAAAAGTCCTGCTTGCTACATTTTTGGTGCATGTTAGGACCCTTTCACACTGATCAGTTTAATAGTAAAAAAAAAAAGCAGAAGATGATGCAATTTTACTACGTTTTTGCAATGGAGAAGTGTGCAGGCAGCCAAAGCGCAACTGAAACACAACTGACTGCTGTGAAAAGTTCTATAGGCTTTAAAAGGGATGCACTGATCAGTGTGAAAGGACCCTTATGTAAATGAATAAAAGCAGACCATTGTAAGCACCTGTCAGTACTAAATGGTTTGTGTCAACTGTGAACAACGTATTCTGTTGAAAAACAGATTTACTGACAGGATCACTATGCTGTTTGCTTTTAGGTTTGGTACAGCTTCCTGCGGGATTTTTTTTTCTAAAAATCTGCTGGGTTATATTCTTCTAGATTGTGGTTTTGTAACCAGATTGTTTAAAGCCTTTTTTTACTTGGAGTTCCTCTTTAAAACTACAACTAGGCTGTAAAAACATGCATTTTACTTGTTCATAGGTGGTAAAGCCAGAAAATGCCATCATAATGGACCCAATTACAAAAGATTTTAAAATTCAAAAAAGGGCCACATTTCTGACTAGATCAGTTGGTACGCACTGCAGCCATTTGGCATCTACATAGATGTCAAGCTCACGGTCCTAGGACATTCAGAAACTAGTAAAGTTATCAGATGGGTCACACTATCTCATAAATGACACAGGCTAGCAAATGGTTCTCTTTAAAGCGTTTGTTAACCTAAAAAATAAATAAAATGCTGCCCTTGTCCCTGAAATTAGAAGCATGGTGCTTTTTCTTTTTAAATTATCCCTCTGTATCCCCTACAATACCTGTTTGAAAATGCCAGGTCCTGACTACCCCCCTGAGTGCTGACTCAGATTATCATGTCTGCTGAGCCACGAGCTTGTTGTCCCTGTGCGTGTCTGCGTCATCCGCAGCTCTCGTGTCCTCCTCTGTGCCCGTCTTCATCTCCCCCTCCCTCTTCGTAGTCGTGAGAGAGAAAAAAAAAACGACCTCCTTCACTTCAAGCCCCGCCCCTCTCACCACACCACTTCACAAGTCTGCAAAAATGAAACTACCTGTCAATCACCAGCAACTCAGCCCCGCCTACAAATTTCATTTTACAGGAATGAAATTGTTGTTTTAACACGATAGATATCATTTGTGCACTGTCTGCAAAGTTTCTGGTGCATTTACACATGATTTAAATTTACTGTTTTGTTTTTAATTATTTATAATTTTTAGCAGTCATGTGACTGGCATGGCGCCAATCATCGCTGCACAGCCACAGGGTGGAAGATCACGGATTCCTCTTCTGATGCATCTTGCATACATCAGACGGAATCTGTGTCCCTCCTACTCGGCTCGGGACAAGGGAGAATATAGGACACATGATGCTAAAATAAACTCAAAAAGGGTATTTACACTAACAAAAAATAAAAAATAAGAAAGACGCTGCACTACTTAGGGAACCATGTACTGTGTGCCAGATTAATTGGGGGCAATTGGGTTAACAACCACTTTAATGCCAGAAGTGTTTAGGACTCCTGACTCTTCTCAAATAAGCGAGGGAAGTATATTGAGCAACAATTCAACCTGTCAAATCATAAAGTAAACCGTGCTGTGTCCAAAGGACAGGCATATGTCTCCTTGATTGTCATTCTTGAGGAATCATCTGCTGCCTATCAGAGACAACGAGATAATGCAGCGATCAGCTATGCAAATAAAAAAACTGGCAAATACTAATAACAAACAAATGTTAAAGCAGTTATGCATGCCCAAGCCAACACTTATCAAAAGGAACCAAAACCAAACAATACAGGTAATGTTGGCAAACAAAAGCCATTGGCAAATACAGTTCGGGCACAAACATTCGGAATAAAAAGGATGCTAAAGTTGGTGCCCCGTGTCCCAAGGACCAAACTATAAAAATTCATAGAATCCCCTTTCCTGGCTAAGTAACATGGATAGAGGAATGGCAGCTGCCAGCTGTTGTATTCCATGGACTTGTAGTCCACTAAATCTTTGCCCAGCTTTCTGTCAAAATAATAGCCTCACATTAGATAAGCTATGTAGACGATATATTAGCAGGTACCATCATCCAGGAATTATTGAAGAAAGGGAGACCAGTCTCCAACAGGGAAAGGATGGACTATCTCAGTACCAGTTTGGACAACATACACAAAATGATTTTTTTTTTTTTTTTAATAAAAGTTGAATTGTATTCATACACTATTTAAAATAACATAAAATATTTGGGGAATATATCACAATGTGCTAAAAAGATACATTCCAGATGACTCCGTTAAATTGATGATAGGCAACTCCTATCCTCATATTGATTAGTGGTTCCAAATTAATAATAACTACTGCAGTAGGGAACAGACACAAAAGATACACTCCGCATCTTTCCAAATTACTGTTCTGTTTTATTATGACGCAATTGAAGGTTTTTATGCACATGATTACGTAGATATCACATTAATATTACAATTGTAGGTTTATGGTAACAAGGGGCGTTACATAGGCAGGCTAATTCTAATCAGGACTCGAAAGAATGTAAACATTTACTGAAAACATTATTAGTGCCGTGTGCACAGTGAGGGCAGAGTGCAATACATACAAAATACAATACAATTATATACAGAACTTACAAATTTCCATTACAGTCTCCCCTCTTTTGATCAATATTTTGATCACTAACCATACCTGCTATCACCTTTAACCTGGAACCTCCACATGCTTAGGTGGAGGTAGTCCCGGCCAAAGAGGCAAAAAAAACTCCATTGTGGAGAAAATAATAGCTGAGCAACTTTTTCATTACAAAATGACTTTTCATTGTGAAGAACAAATGATTGATAAGACATATTTACAGAGTACTGGCTGTACACTCCTGTGGCCAGAATGGCCTTCTAGCTTAATTGTGGACATGCTGACTTATCAGCATATGTAAACACAGACAATTCTACATGAAATGGAAGACGCACAAAAGACAAATATGACTTCAACATGGCTAAACTATTTTTCAAATATATATATCCCTTACAATTAAAGTAATTGAATCAAAAAGTACCCTAGACTGTGATCACAAGAGGGAAACAAATCAAACACAGAGATTTCTTTAATTAAGTCATTTTTGCAGTGTCTGGTGTGGATACAGGTGACTTTTCCTTCAAGTTTTGCAAAAACTGTACATGAAATAGATGCTGTATTGAGTCTCCAAACATTTCCTTATATATAAATGTCTCTTAACAATCCAAAAGTCACCTGGCTTTAGTTTTAGATCCTTCCAAACTTTTAGGATCTGGAATTAGGGAGAAAACACATAAATGAGTTTGTAAAAAACCTTAAAAGATCAGCAACATTCTCTGTGAGATCCGAATGAAGGACTTCAGCTGCTGAGACAAAATATAAGCAAGTGAGTAACACACTCCCAAACCAAATCCCATAGGGAGAGAGTCCAACATCCCCCTTAGGGGCTTCATAAAATAGAAGAAAACATTCAGGCAAAAGTTTTCTAGTTTCTTACTTTACTTTGTCCGCTACATTGTAGACAGTAAGAGGTGTAAAAATAAGACCTCAAAATTTCTAGTAAGGACTCTCCTATAAAAAATGATTTCCTCTGTTACTCTCTGTACTTTCTGGCACTCTGTACTTACAAACTACTTCTGATAACACTTTTTACTGTGGCCTTTGCAGTAGAATTTGCCACTGGACATCCAAAAAACATGTCCATACAGACAAAATGCATACTCGTAAGATCCTGACTTGGGCATCTGGATATATCTTTTTTGTAATCTCTGGGAGGGATGTTGAGCTTTTGGTAACACCTTTGGTAACAGGTAAAACAAGAAGTGGTATGTTATAAAAACAACTGTGGAGAACCCTGGCTCTATCCCACGCTCATTTACTAAGGCAGCCATAACTGCTTGTGACTGATGACACGGTCCATGTGTCAAGCTGGAGGGAAAAGAGTGGCTGACAGACATAAATGATCACCTTTTCCAAAGTCCTGTTTCATAATAAGTTGCCCCCTGTGGACCACTTGTTCTTCTCGTTCTGGGGTCCTTAAAGTTGAATTATTAATCCCAGCTATACTGGGCCAGAACTAGGGTGGAATCTGTGAGTTGCACAGACCCATCAAGTGTCCGAGGCTGTAAATGCAGCATCCTTAGAGTCACCTGGTCTGCTTCCATGTGTGAAAGTTAATATGGCTACCTCAGCAAGAAGCTGGAAGGCTGAAAACAGCCAATCAAATTAACTTGGCATGCTTTATTGGTTTACCTGCCGAAGTAAAAACAAACTTCTGGCCCTTCAAATGGAACCAAAAGCTCTCTATATCTCGACTATCTATATAAATATACACTCTTTTTATAGCTCACAGGCTTTGCTAAAACATGGAGCTCTGCTTCTTGAGCTGGGGAAAAAGGATCCAATGACTTTGAATACAGGGTATCTTTCTGGGTGATAAACTGCATACTCAAATCTACAAAAAAATTTAATATCTGGGTCTTCAGGGAGTGTGTCCTGCACTGGGCTCACAGCAGCTGATTCCTATGTCATCAATTTAACACATGCGTCTTTTCCTTTCTTTTGAATAAATGTACGCATTTTTCATTGTTAGATTTGTACATAAACAAACTCATATTTTAAACCTTTCATTAGACAAACATTTAGTTAGCTGTAAATTTGCTGCACAGAATGTCGGACCATTGACCAAAACAATATCTAACTTTGTCTAATAGCACCTTTGCATAAAAGCTACAGCTCTGATATATCGGGGTGAACCCTTCATTACTGGGTCCAGCTTGCATAAATATATTACAATGTCTTGTTTTCTATCACACTATTTGTGTAAGAACTCCAGTTTCATGTTTCAAAAGACAACTTTTTCCTGGCAATATTATAATAAATGATAACAATACCCTGCGGTCATGCAGAGATGTCCATAAATCCAAAACTATTCTTCTGCTTATACCACTGTACTTTACAAGACAAAGGGGCACATCATTTCACAATCCACACATTCTGCTTTGGATTTCAAAAATAAAAATAAATAAAAACAAAAGGACCAAGAATCTGTATGATGGACCAGAAAGCATCAAAAACTATAAAACAACTGGCTGCAGGTGGCATCTATCCTAACAGGGTGTGTGGACTTGATGTGATGGGTCTGTTATATTTAAATTTTATTTATTATTACTCTTACATCATGGACCGCACATCAAGTTATTATCAAAAACCTTACAATATCATTTTTGTAGAAAAACTTCTTATGTATCCCATCCATCTTGGCTTTGTTAAATATTATGGCAGCTTTATTCAAAATAACAACCTCATCTTAATCTTTTTTTCTCTCAATAAGGGCTTATTGTATAAATGTAAAATTACAAAATTGTTATCTTAATCTAAACTAATCCCATTTTTACAAATTTCCCCAATAACCTGGATTTCATTTCCAACCAAAGGTTGTCTAAACCAGTTTCATTATATCTATATAATTGTTAAACTCATATTAGAAATTAATACTCATTATTACTTAATTTTACTTAATTTCCCTTTTTTAAATGCACTGTTTCCACTATCAAAGGATATTCAATATGTGTAATACACGGTTAAATGTAACCTTCATTTTACCATGTTTGGAAAACAGATTCAAAATAATTGTGATCACATTGTTTACCATTAGATTCGTTAACCCGGCACATTTTGTTATAAATGTTTTGTCTAAAAAACAGAAATTGGCAATGGTGTCCTTCCAGCTTATCACTAACCTCTCATCCCAGCCACATTTCTTTCATGAGAGCACAAAGGAGGGGGTCACATCTACATACATGACACACACAAGCAATAGAACTAAAGGTCCCAGCATTCGCACACACACCAATATCTCTCTAAAATCGCTTACATTTTTCCCATTTGTACACAACACATGCATATCATTCTCTCACTTTCTTTTAACTCTTTAATATTTCCCTGCCTAAATTCTGCTTTCCTTATTTTGTTTAAATAACTTTTATATCTAGCTTCTATGATTCTATGATCAGATGGGGAGCCACAGTGCTCATCCCATCTTCCCTCTCTGACAACATATAAAGTATTCTGTTTTACCTCTCATTTCTCTGTTTCTGACTTTTACTAGTTGTAGTGCCTGATCCCAAATTCATCCCACAACTTAACATGAAAATGTCCCTTTCTGTCTAGTGTTAATGTCACCCTTGATCCATCCTGCTCACATAGATAGCTGTTTCTCTAGCTGTTTACTCTGCATGATTCTTAGTCCCTGTGGACCTTGGTAACCCAGTTACCCATTGTGGATCCCTGTCCACTCTAACCATTAATCTAGGGGCTCAGTATAGGCGGAACCGCACCTTCGGTTCATATATAGCGCTTCTCTTGCGCTGGGCATTTTTGAGGGTCTCTTAATGCCCATAATGACTGGCCAGTCTTCTCTCTTCTCTACGTGTGCCTATACCCTCTTGCCTCTAAACTACTTTATCTAGCAGATGTACTACATATACCTGTGAACAGTACTATTCTTCCCTTTCTTATTTATAACACTCCGATGGACAATAGACAGGGACAACATAACATATAACCACCAATCAATACAGTTCGATTAAGGGGAGTAAAATAGGTTCCCTTTGTCCCGAAAATGCCTTACCGATCAAGGAAGTCTGATAACTCAAATGTAAGCAAAAGGCTTACCTCAGCCGGCTGATTATCAGAAATTCCCGGATCGTCTCAAGCTCCTCGTTTCGGATACTCAGGGTCACCTGGAATCCCCTCCTAAGGCAAAGCTCGCCATGCATGACTCCGTTAAATTGATGATAGGCAACTCCTATCCTCATATTGATTAGTGGTTCCAAATTAATAATAACTACTGCAGTAGGGAACAGACACAAAAGATACACTCCGCATCTTTCCAAATTACTGTTCTGTTTTATTATGACGCAATTGAAGGTTTTTATGCACATGATTACGTAGATATCACATTAATATTACAATTGTAGGTTTATGGTAACAAGGGGCGTTACATAGGCAGGCTTATTCTAATCAGGACTCGAAAGAATGTAAACATTTACTGAAAACATTATTAGTGCCGTGTGCACAGTGAGGGCAGAGTGCAATACATACAAAATACAATACAATTATATACAGAACTTACAAATTTCCATTACACAGATTATGGACATACATCCATAATGTATTGTTGGGATATTGTCTCTAACCGAAAGCTTGTACAGAGATACAGGCAGAAAGCTGGAGGGAGAGTGTGCAGAAATCTGACATTGCACCCGCGATCCACTTCTTGCGGATGCAATACTTTGCAGGCTCCTGTGTAAAAAAGCAGTAAAAGCACATGTTTTTAAACTGCAAAAATATGTGCATTATTAACTTAAAGCAGAGTTCCACTCAAAAGTG
>NC_133326.1:491561305-491636392 GCF_042186555.1 Aquarana catesbeiana | reverse complement strand
GGCTCTTCCTCACTCGCGTCTGACAGACGCGAGTAGAGGAGAGCCGATTGGCGGCTCTCCTGGCAGGGGGGGGTCTGCGCTGATTGTTTATCAGCGCAGCCCCCTCTCAGATCACCACACTGGACCACCAGGGATCGCCACTAGGACCACCAGGGAATGGGGAACATGTGGATGGCCAGGTATGTACCCCATGGCCATCCACATGTGCCCAATCTGTGCCAATCAGTGCCCACAAATGGGCACCATTATGTCCAAGATCTGCCCAGCAATGCCCCCAATGTTTTATCAGTGCCACCTGTCATTGCCCATCGGTGCCACCTGTCAGTGCCCATCGGTGCCCATCAGTGGCAATCTGTGCCCATCAGTGCCAACCTATCAGTGCCACCCATATGTACCCAATGCCGCCTACAAGTGCCCATCAATGCCGCCTACAAGTGCCCATCATCGGTGCCCCTCAGTGCCGCCGTATCAGTGCCCATCATTGAAGGAGAAAACGTACTTATTTACAAAAAATTTTTAACGGAAACAAAGAAAAACTTGTTTTTTTCGAAAATTTTCGGCCTTTTTTTATTTGTTGCGCAAAAAATAAAAACCGGCAGAGGTGATCAAATACCACCAAAATAAAGCTCTATTTGTGGGAACAAAATGATAAAAAATTTGTTTGGGTACAGTGTTGTATGACCACGCAATTGTCATTCAAATTGCGACAGCTCTGAAAGCTGAAAATTGGCCTGGGTGGGAAGGTGTCTAAGTGCCTGGTATTGAAGTGGTCAAGCTGGTCCCAAAGGCTAATCTTTTGGCAGTGGTTATGCATGGCGCTGTGCCCAGTGTTCATCGTTGCATGATAAGAAGTTTCCACAGTATCCTGATAATTATTTTGCATAGTTCAGGGAAAGCCAGCTCACTACATTTTTCCCCAAAACGAAAGGAGCATTCAGTGGGGCCCTTACACATGATCGAAAATCAGACGACAGACCATCCGTTTTTTTTTTTTTTTTTTGTGCATGTTAGTCGCATATCAAAAATGAGAGTTTACTAAAGTTCCGAAAATTCTTGTATGACAGAAAAAAAAAAAAAAAAAATTCGGGAAATGATGTCATGTGTTGTAGTGCATTTCTATTTTCGACAACTGTTACTGATTAAACGAAAATTGTACGATCTGGTATCATATGAGAAAATTTTTCGCTCTTGTCCCATCGGATAATATCAGATTACTGTCATGATCTCTCAAAAGCTCTGTACTAATGATCTGATTATCATACGATCGGGTCGAAAGCAATTATATTTCATCCAATTTTCAGATCGTGTGTACGGGCCATAAGGCTCGGTTCACACTGTCACGACTTGGAATTCGACCTGTGAGACCCCAATTCGCATGACATATGAAATCCCATGTTAGCCATTGAGAGCTGTCCTAACCACATGCCGACTGCCCGTCGGCAGTATGGCTCCCCTGCGTGGATTGCAGTAGCTGTATGGCGGCCGCTTTAAGGGGTATAGGGGCACACACCCACCGCGTCACTGAGAAGCCGATGCTCGTGCTGGCAGCCGCGATGTTCGCTGGGCACCCGTGATCGCTCATAACAGAGCAGGAACGTGGATCTGTGTGTTTAAATACACAAATCCACGTCCTGTCAGGGGAGAGGAGACAGATCGTATGTTCCTAGTATATAGGAACACCAATTGGTCTCCTCCTCCAGTCAGTACCACCCCCCCGTTAGAACACAGTGAGGGAACACATTTAACTACTTGATCGTCCCCTAATGTTAACCCCTTCCCTGCCAGTGACATTTATACAGTAATCAGTGGCTATTTATAGCACTGGTCGCTGTGTAAATGTCAATGGTTTCAAAAAAGTGTCAAAAGTGGCCGATCTGTCCGCCGCAATGTCGCAGTCCTGATAAAAATCACAGCAATTACTAGTAAAAAAAAAAAATAAATAATAAAAATGCCATAAATCAATAACCTATTTTGTAGGTGCTATAAATTTTACGCAAACCAATCAAT
Organism: Aquarana catesbeiana; assembly: GCF_042186555.1. Lineage (NCBI taxonomy): Eukaryota > Metazoa > Chordata > Amphibia > Anura > Ranidae > Aquarana > Aquarana catesbeiana. The sequence goes on along the minus strand of NC_133326.1, from coordinate 491,634,385 downwards.
ATACGCTTAATGCGATTTTTTTTTTTTTTTACCAAAAATGGGTAAAAGATTACATATCGGCCTAAACATTTTTTAACCACTTCCGGACCGCCCACCGGCATTATACGTGGGTACTTTGAAGAGGAATATGGTTGTTATGGCAGCAGCTAGCTGCCATAACCCCCACTTCAGCGGGCGGTTCTGCTTCAAGATAAAAGTGGTCCCTGCGGCGGATTCGCCACAAGATCACTTTTATCGGCTGCCCCCCTCCCGCAGCGCTCCGGCGCCGCCAACCAGAGCCGTCGGCAGCGCCGGAGGCGATCGGATCCTTTCTCCTCTGTGGCATGGAGACGAGTGAGGGGAAGTGAGGGGCGGATGGCACCCACCCGTCTCCATATCATTGCAGGGCGGAAGCAACTTTTTATTTTTTATTGCATTTTAGTGTAAATATGAGATCTAAGGTCTTTTTGACCCCAGATCTCATATTTATGAGGTGCGGTCATGCTTTTTGTTCTACATTGTTTACATTCCTTGTAATAGTAATAAAAGTGACAATTTTTTTTTAAAAAAGAACAGTGTAAAAATAAAAAAGGTAAAAAAATATATATATATATATATATATATATATATATATATATATATATATATATATATATATATATATATATATATATATATATATATATATATATATATATATATATATATATATATATATATATATATATATTTATATATATATATATATATATATATATATATATATATATATATATATATTTTTTTTTTTAAACGCGCCCCATCCCCATCGAGCTTGCGTGCAGAAACGAATGCATGCGTAAATAGCACCCGCGTATGAAAATGTCCTCTGTAACTCAAAACATGCAACCTGTAGAATTTTTTAAATGTCACCTATGGCGATTTTTAAGGGTAAAAGTTTGTCGCCATTCCACGAGCGGGTGCAATTTTGAAGCATAACATGTTGGGTATCAATTTACTTGGCGTAACATTATCTTTCACAATATAGAAAAAAATTGGGCTAACTTTACTGTTTTATTTTTTAATTCAAAAAAGTGAATTTTTCTCAAAAAAAGTTCGCTTGTAAGACCGCTGCACAAATACAGTGTGACAGAAAGTATTGCAATGACCACCATTTTATTCTCTAGGGTGTTAGAAAAAAAAAAAAATATATAATGTTTGGGGGTTCTAAGTAATTTTCTAGAAAAAAAAAAAAAAAAAAAAAAAAAAAAAGTTTTTAACTTATAAACAACAAATTTCAGAAAGAGGCTCGGTCCTTAAGTGGTTAAAAATTTTGATATTATAGCAAAAAGTAAAAAATTGTCACTTTTTTTGTTTATAGCGCAAAAAAATAAATAATGATCATATGCCACCAAAAATAAGCTCTATTTGTGGGGAAAAAAGGACATAAATGTTGTTTGAGTACAACGTCGCACAACCGCGCAATTGTCATTTAAAGCAACGCAGTGATGTATCGCAAAAAATGGCCCGGCCAGGAAGGGGGTAAATTCTTCCAGGGCTGAAGTGGTTAATTAGCATCACTGAAGTCGCTCTGACTTTAGAAAAGGTTCCTGTACTACTTCAAGGTGACTGCTATCTGACTTGTGCCTCAAAGTAAGTACTCAAGTCGCCAGGAAGTCTGCTAGCAAAGTCTCACCTTAAGTCGCGCGTCTTTCAGGTCGCGACAGTGTGAACCGAGACTAATGCCACGTACACACAAGCGGACTTTCCATTGGAAAAAACTTGGATGATTTTTCCGACGGAATTCCGCTCAAGCTTGCCTTGCATACACACGGTCACACAAAAGTTCTCTGAACTTTCGACCGTCAAGAACGCGGTGACGTACAACACTACGACAAGCCGAGAAAATGAAGTTCAATGCTTCTGAGCATGCATCGAATTGTTTCCGAGCATGCATAGGAATTTTGAGCGTCGGAATTTGTACAGACAATCGGAATTTCCGATCGGAACTTTTTCCGACTGAAAAATTGAGAACCTGCTGGCAATCTTTTGCTGGCGGGAATTCTGCCAGCAAAAGTCCGATGGAGTATACACACAGTCGCATTTTCTGACCAAAAGCACTCATCGGTCTTTTGCTGGCCGAATTTCCGATCGTGTGTACGCGGCATAAGAGAAAAATGTGACATATCTGTAACTATGAATTATACAAATACAACATCAGCAATTATGATTAATTACTGTTTATGCAATTGACAAAAGCTGGTCTTCTCCCAGTCTATTATATTAGAATCTGTATCCCACCTCCTCCTTTGCACTTCTCATTCTCTAACTATCAACAGTGGGACCAAAGCAGTGTGCCAGATGGGGATGTCCTGTAATAAAACGCACAATACAAAACGCTTACACGGGAGCATATTTCCTGCAGGAATATAACACTCTCAGTTCTGCAGAGCTCTTATGTAAACTCTCACGGTCAAGACCTATCAAAGGAGCGACTGAACGAAAGGAGAAGAGTCGTGGTAAGTAAAGATTCTGAGATTATTCTGAATTTATGGAGTTGTCATATTATAGACTGTACATAATATACTGACAGATTTATCAGTATCTAGTGTTGTATGACAATGGGGGATTTGTCAGTTATGTTGCAAACACATTTTTCAGCAAAAATCAAGTCTGCCTTTTATTGAAGTTATGCAGTATTTTATAACGTTTTGCAGTCTTTGCAACTGTATTTTAGGATCTGATTTATTGTTACAGCTGCTACTTTTTTTTTCCACTCAAAAATGGAAACACTTAAGGTGCCCCATGACTGGGGTTGAGACGTATAGAACAATCATTATGTAATACCGTTGTTGTATGCAATTGCACCAGCTTAGCATGTTCATTTATGGTCTATTCCTAGTGGTGAATGTATCTCTAGGTATATCCTAGGAGATATTTGGTTATTCCTCCAAAGATTTATTGGCATATGTAGTGGTTGGACTGAGTGTTGATCTCTTTTTGCCAAAGGGTACCTTAACCACCTTCGTAAGATTCCCACCCCTGTCCCCCCCTTCATGAGCAGGCTTTTTTTTGCGATACTTTACCTGACAATTGCGTGGTCGTGTGACGGTGTACCCAAATAATTTCATCCCCCCCCCACAAATAGAGCTTTCTTTTGGTGGTATTTGATCACCTCGAGCTTTATTTTTGGCACTATAAACAAGAAAACAGATCGTTTTGAAAAAACAAAAAAAAAACAAAAAAAAACAATATTTTATTTTCTGCTATAAAATATACCCAATGAAAAAATTAAAACAAAATCTAATTTCTTCATCAATTTAGGCCAATATTTATTCTGCTACATATTTTTGGTAAAAAAAATCCCAATAAGCGTATACTGATTTGTTTGCGCAAAAGTTATAGCATCTAGAAACTATGAGATATATTAATTTATTTATTTTATATTATTTCTTTACTAGGAATGGTGACTGGGGACTTTTAGCAGGGCTGTAATATTGCGGCAGACAAATCAGACACCTAACTGACACTTGACACTTTTTGTGGACCAGTGACACTAATACAATGATCAATGCTAAAAAAAAAAAAATGCACTGTCACTGTACTAATGTCACTGGCTAGGAAGAGGTTAACATTGGGGGTGATCAAAGGGTTAACTGTGTGCCTAGGTTGTGCTTACTCACTGTGGGGGAGGTAAAGATCCGTGTTCCTGCTTTGCAGAAACACAGGATCAATACCTTCCCTTCTGACAGAACGACAATCTGACTTGTTTACATAGGCAGATTGTCATTCTGCCTGTGTAATCAGCGTGTGCCGGCAGACATTGAGTCTGCGGTGCTCACCACTGGGCTCCCGCTGTGTGTGATCACAGCATGAGCGGGTCGCACACCCCAGACCTGCAAGTGTCAGATCACATACTAGGTACATGATCTGGTGCAGAGCAGCCACCCTGCCACAGTAAAGGTATGGTGGGCAGTCCGCAAGAGGTTAAAGCAGACCTTTAACCGAAAAAAAAATAAAATAAATAATGTTACCTTCATAATCTTCTGTCACCCCAGCCTGTTACATCATCGCATTATTTTTTTTGGGGGGGGGTTTATAAATGTATTATCTGGTTAAGTGGAAAGCAACAGATAACAGGAGCAACCTTTACAAAACACCAGCCCTTGGTATGAGGTCTAGGATATATCAGTGCCAACTACTTGCTCAAGAGTTCCAGATAGTATGGAATAGGGATGAGCCGTACACCCCCCGGTTCGCATCCAGAACACGTGAACGGACTGAAAGTTTGCGCAAACTTATGAACACCGTTAAAGTCTATGGGACTCGAACGTGAGAAATCAAAAGTGCAAATTTTAAAGGCTAATATGGAAGTTATTGCCCAAAAAAGGGTTTGGGGACCCGGGTCCTGCCCCAGGGGACATGTATCAATGCAAAAAAAAAGTTTTAAAAACGGACGTTTTTTCAGGAGCAGTGATTTTAATGATGCTTAAAGTGAAAAAATAAAAGTGAAATATTCCTTTAAATATCGTACCTGGGGGGGGGGGGGGGGGTGTGTCTATAGTATGTCTGTAAAGTGGCACATGTTTACGGTGTTTAGAACAGTCCCTGCACAAAATGACATTTCTAAAGGAATAAAAGTCATTTAAAACTGCTTGTGGCTGTAATGTAATGTCGGGTCCTGGCAATATGGATTAAAATTATTGAGAAAAAAAACTGCATGGGTACACCCCAGTCCATTACCAGGTCCTTTGGGTCTTGTATGGATATTAAGGGGAACCCCGCACCCAAATTAAAAATAGAGGCGTGGGGCCCCCAGGCCCTATATACTCTGAACACCAGTATACAGGCGGTCCCAAGAAAGACAGGGACTGTAGGTTTGTTCTTAAGTTGAATCTGTTTTTAATAGGTACATTTTAGTAAGCGTAGCTCCAGCCAAAAAATCTATTTTTAAGCTTTTTGGAAAACACAGGGAAGGGTTATCATCCCTGTAACATTTACAAGTGAGATTTCCTCTCACTTCTTGTTGTCTCCCTCCGTTTGTAAGTAGGAGTCGTTTGTAAGTCGGATGTTTGAAAGTAGGGGCCTGACCTATATACTCTGCAGAAATTTGGGCCTTACACTGTAAGCCCTCACAGCTACTCTTGGTGGGCGCTGGAACGGGCCCTGCTGTGAAATATTAGATCAAAAATTGTAATTACACGCCCCTGTTGAACAGGGGAAGAAAAATTGGGCTTTAGGCACTGGTGCCACAACACTGCAACCCCTCACAGATACTTTAGTTTAGCGCAGGAACAAGCCCTGCTGCAAAATATTACAGCAAAAATTGTAGTTACACGCCCCTATTGAACAGGGGCAGAAAAATTGGGCCTTAGCCACTGGTGGTGGTGCCCAGAACCAAAAATGTTCTTACAAGCTATCAACATGAACATTGAGGAGGAATAGGATAGTCACTCAGCATCAGCATAGGCAAGGGATCTCACATTCATAAAAAAAAAATTAGTCGGTTACATCAGCATCAGGTGCTTGGCAGCTGGTGATCCAAGACTGATTCATTTTTATGAAGGTGAGCCGATCAACAGAGTCGGTGGACAGGCGCACTCTGATCGGTTACAAAGCCTCCCGCAGCACTGAATGTGCATTCCGAAAGAACACTGGATGCAGGACAGGCCAGTAGCTCAATTGCATACTGTGCAAGCTGTGGCCAGTGATCCATCCTCAAGACCCAGTAACCCAGAGGATTTTCGGTTGGAAAGGTCTCCAAGTCTGATCTTGCCACTAGGTATTCCTGCACCATGTAAATCAGATGCTGGCAATCAGACCTTGGAGCTGTGGACTAAAATTGTCTGAACGCATCTGTCAGACGGCCACCTTCTCCACCGCTCCTTCTGTGACTGACTGAAGGCTCAGCAACACGTTGTCCAGGACTAGGAATTTGTAACCTCCCAGGCTCTGGAAACGCGTTGCACAAACCTTTCTGCAAGGCCTCCTGAAGATGTTTCATCCTCTGCAATGGCTGGATAAGTTTTGCAACCTTACCCTTGTAACATGGATCAAGGAGGGTTGCCAGCCAGTACTGATCCCTCTCCTTGATACCATGAATCCGAGGTCCTTTCACAGGCTTTGCAGGATCAGGGAGGCCATGCAGCGTAGGTTTCCTGAGACACTGGGTCCGGAGTCCTCTGGGTCACTAAGGACGACCTGATCCCCAGCCACGTACAAGTCCATGGGTTTCTGGGGACTGTAAACGATCCCTTGAAGAAGACTTCTGCTGATGCTAAGTGTTAGGCTCCACCTCCATGCTGACACAATCCTCCTCCTCTTCATCTTCCTGTGTGATCGGCGGGCCCACAGGAACACTGTCTGGATAAAGGGGGCCTTGAGAGGTAAAGAAGTCCTCCTCTTCCTCCCTCTGTTCTGCTTCAAGTGACCTGTCCATTATTCCACGCAGCGTGTGCTCCAACAGGTAGACAAGAGGGACAGTATCACTGATGCATGCACTGTCACTGCTCACCATCCTCGTGGCCTCCTCAAATGGTGACAGGACAGTGTATGCATCCTTGATCAAAAGCCAAGCTCCCCTGACCCTGTCCTGGTGCCAAAGTCGCACAGGTACTCATTGATGGCCTTCTGCTGCGTGTGCAGCCGCTGCAGCAAGGCCAACATTGAGTTCCATCTGGTGGGCATGTCACAGATTAGGCGGTTCTTGGGCAGGTTGTATTCCTTTTGAAAGTTAGCCAGCCGAGCGCTGGCATTATATGACTGGCAGAAATGCACACAGACTTTCCTGGCCTGCCTCAGGAGATCCTGTAAGCCCGGGTACCTGCACAAGAACTGCTGCACCACCAAATTAAGGATGTGAGCCAAACAGGGAACATGGGTGAAGTGTCCCTGTCGGAGGGCAGAGAGGAGGTTGGTGCCATTGTCGCAAACCACCATTGCTGCCTGAAGCTGGCGTGGCGTCAACCACCTCTGAGCCTGCCCCCCCTTTCAAATTTACACTCTGTAGCTCTGCACTCAGCCAATATGCAGACTCTGTGTCCACTTTAACCCCATTTTCATAGTGACAGGGACTCACTATTACATATCCCCCCCCCCTTTGTTTCGATCCGGAGGGAGGAACACCAGCACCCGTCATGATTGGGACACCTCTGTGCTGGCTGTCAGCCACGTAGGCCCAACCTTTTTTTCGGGTGCGCTTCCAGGTACGTCCCACCCTGGATCTTAACAGGGTCCTACATTTCCCTATACTCAGCCTACTCCCTCTGTCCTTGGGGTTCCTGAGCTCACATTTCTTTTCTGTTGGCCCCCTGCCTTTCCTGCTACTTCCTTCCAACTCAGTTTCCTGATTCTGTAGAGAACCTCCTCCAGACACTACGCCTGATGAGTAACCACCTTTTCCCTCACTGGTACCCGTTTTCCCCATCACAATAAGTCTCTTGGGTTTACCAACTCTTTTGCCTCCACGCTTCAATTTTCCTGGTTTTCCAAAACCTCTCTCAGCATTACTGTTCTGAGACTGTAGGGGGCCTATTTCTATGGTGTTAATAACGGGACCCCTCCTCTTATTTCTGGTACCTGACTCAGCAGTCACTAATTGTTTACCAGGTTTACCTGTACCTTTGGACACCACATTATAATGTACCATTAACACATTACTTGGTTCATCATTGACAGACATTTTCAAACCAACATTACACCTCGCAATGTCGCACGTCACCAATGCCTTTTTTTCAGCATTTGCTAGGGCAGAGTCTGCAGAGGGCACACATACTGGAGGGCCGCCATCACCCACGGGAACCTCACAGGATGTCACCTCCCCTGGGTTCACCCACTCTGCAGACAGCTGTCCTACCACTTGACCTTTAATACCACCTGGATTTCTATCCAAAACCGGAACAGGCGAGCTCTCGTCTGATCCTCGTACCAACCTTATTGCACTTTTTACCCATTTCCCTGTCTCAGGGACCATATCAGGTTTGTCACATAAACCTATTATTGGACTGGTGACCCCAGTCTCTTTAACCACCTCTGTCTGAGCCCCAGTCAGGATTTCTGCTGTTTTCTGGTCCATGCTTGGCCCTTCCATCTCACGTGGTTTGTCCACTGGTGCAGTATACGCGCCCTTCACCGACAACTGACCAGCACCACCCTGGACCATAGCTGCAGAAATGCTTCCCATCGGGCTGTTAGGAGGTGAAACCTCAGACATTTTGGACTCATTTTTAGTTTCTCCAAAGCATCTCCCATATACCATTTTTTCAGGAATTAACCCAGCAGCACACCCAGAAGCAACTTTTAACAAGAGTAATACATTCAAGAATAAACCATTCCTGTCTTGTTCTCCTTTGTTCTGTACAGCCTGCCATTTAGTGCTCCACAGTACCAGGCCGTCTGACTGTAAAGGAGCCACCCCAATATAGATTGGCTGTACATCCCAAAGTTTAAGCATCTCCTTTAATGCTTTGGTTACAGACCAGACCCTTAATCCCAGACCCAAGTCCTTTCTGGGGACTTTCATTACATTGGGAATGCAGACAGACTCATTTGCTGAGACTTGAGAAGTTGCAATTGTCAAACAAACATCCTCCCAGCTGGAGGTAACCACAGCCTGGTGCTCACCCAGAGCGCTGCCAGGTGCTGGACTCAAACCCAACTTCTCAGGCTCAGCATCAGTGAACTGCTCCAGAACATTACCAATGACAACGTCACTTTGACACTCCATGTCAACCTCAGTTTTGTGGGTCACGAACAATGTCTCTGCTGTGCGCTCACCCTTATTTGGTTCATCCTGCTCATGAGGGTTAACCCCTGCAGCAGCCACTGCGCCCTCAGGTACAAGCTGTTCTGCAGTCCCTCCTGCTGGCACAGCAGAACCAGTGTCCACCTTATTTTTGTGCATAAAAACCTTATTTATCAGGGAGATAAGATTTTTACCCCAACTATCCCAATCTATTGTATGTGCACTCCCTTCAGCGGTACTCCTCAGCACTGGTCCATCCGCCCAAGGAGACACATAAGAACAGACTGGCCTAGCTGCAGATTCATTACCCAAATTACAAATCATGTCAGATTGTGGTAACACAGGTTTTAACACCGCAGGTTGCAATACCCCATATTCACCACCTTGCTCGGCTGGTGCGTCATAAACCTCACACACCTTTGCATTTTTCACAGGTTGTGTTAACCCACCATTTACCTGCACATTTTTAGTACTAGCAGTTTGCACTAACACATTACCATTACACGGTACAGTTCCACACTGTCCCACCAGAGTGACATCGCAGTTGTCCAGGGCAACCTCTGGCTCCAATAAATGAAGTTCCCTGGAGATGTCTAGGGACAACTGTGCTGTCTTACCACCAGTTGCTATGGGCAATGGCCCATTTTTGATTACAGCTTTTGCTCTGCAAGAACCTGGGGGTTTCCCAACAGCAATACATTTTCCATAATCATCAACATGGACAGCATTTGTACCTCTTGCAGGCTGTCCTAGCCCACTGCCAACTTGAGACTGGCAGACATTAGACACATCGCCATTTTCCTCTTGAGATGCACACACAGGTGCAGGTTTGACTTTAACCCCTGCCTCCCCACTGCACAGGGACAAGTCACCCTCAAGAACACATTCAGTGGCCCCACTAACTGGGGTCACTCTCACATCATCAGGGACAGTCGTGTAACCAGTCCTTTTATACCGGGGAAATCAGCAGTTCCAGCCATCATTTCATTAAAGACAGTCTTACCCACCGCAGTAGTTGGGGTCACCATCTTCATTTGAGTACGTTGTCTTATGAACCAATCCTCTGCTGCACTTTTACTGGCCAACTTCCCTGGTGGCCACGGGATGAAACTACAGCAGGCATCTCCCACTGTTTAGCACCACCTGCCGACACAACAGGAAACTCCTTCTTGTTGCTAGGGGCAGTGGCGTTAGGTGGGTGCGGGCCGCACCGGGTGACACCCGCCAGAGGGGTGACACCCATAGGTAGCGGCACACACCGCTACACTGTCCGCTGCGGCTTGTGCTGTGTCCCTCAGCACAGCGGACTGAAGCCGCCTCCCCCTCCTCTCTGTTTACTTCACACAGGAGGAGGAGGAGCCCGAGGGACACACATGGCTGTGTGCATCTGTCCGCGCTGTTCTGAGGTCTGTAAACTTTATGCATTACATACAGTATGTGGGTGGACATCATGTGCAGGGGGATTCTATACTAATGGGGGGCGCTGCACTGGGGGATTCTATACTAATGGGGGGCGCTGCACTGGGGGATTCTATACTAATGGGGGGCTCTGCACTGGGGGGGATTCTATACTAATGGGGGGCGCTGCACTGGGGGGGATTCTATACTAATGGGGGGCGCTGCACTGAGGGGGATTCTATACTAATGGGGGGCGCTGCACTGAGGGGGATTCTATACTAATGGGGGGCGCTGCACTGAGGGGGATTCTATACTAATGGGGGGCTCTGCACTGAGGGGGATTCTATACTAATGGGGGGCTCTGCACTGAGGGGGATTCTATACTAATGGGGGGCGCTGCACTGAGGGGGATTCTATACTAATGGGGGGCTCTGCACTGAGGGGGATTCTATACTAATGGGGGGCTCTGCACTGAGGGGGATTCTATACTAATGGGGGGCGCTGCACTGAGGGGGATTCTATACTAATGGGGGGCGCTGCACTGAGGGGGATTCTATACTAATGGGGGGCTCTGCACTGGAGGGGGGGGATTTTATACTGATGGGGGAGTCTGCACTGACGGGGGATTCTATACTGATGGGGCTCAGCACTGGGGGGGGGGGGGTGTATGTACTGATGGGGCGGTCTGCACTGAGGTGGGAGGTTGATACTGATGGAGGGGGGTCTGCAGACTCTGTACTGATGGGAGGTCTGTACTTAGTGGGGGGTCTATACTGAGGAAAGGGGGTCTGCACTGAGCGGGGGTCTGTATTGATGGAAGGGGGTCTGTACTGAGGGAGGGGGGCTATATTGATGGAGTGGGGTCTGTACTGAGGTAGTTGGTGGAGGGGGGGGGGGGTGACACCAACCCTAGTGACGCCACTGGCTAGGGGTGACTGCAAACATTTTCACAGGAATCTGGGCTCTCAGATAAAGACTCTCTCAGCAATATTATCTCCAGCTGAATTCCAGAACCTAGGACAAGAAAACATGCCACGCCCCAGCTGGCCACATTCCAGGCATGGTACTGGACGACTTTTTCCCAGAGCGCTTCTCTCCTGGTGATTCCCAGCTGGCTGGAACGCACAAGCCTCTTTGCGGGGACGCTGAGCCAAATCTCCTCTGCAGCTCCTCCTGTCCGGCACCACTTTCACTTGTCGCCATGGGAGATCGCACTCTCCCAGCAGAACTTTGCTAGCTCTCTCCAACATGATGTATCGGCTTCTCCTGAAGCCACTTGCCACGATCCTGGTTAGACATACCCCATGGTACACAGACAGCCCGACTGGCTTCCTCTGTGTTGCTATGGGTAACCACTCTTGGTCTCAGCCTTTGATCAGTCTTTCTCTTTGTAAATGGCATGGGCTTCTCTCTGCTGGATCCTGACACATTGACATTTTTCACAATAGCTACTGTTTTAACTGCAGCAGCGTTGCCAGGGGCAACAACCCCCCTCTTCCAGTTATGGACATCCAGCCGCTCTGCCCTTACACTGAGGGTTGGCTTTCTTTCCTCTGTAGCTTGGCCCAGCGCTGCCAGGTGCCGCTTGCACCAGTCCACAGCCGATTCAAACACTGGTGGACTTTCCATATTCGCAGTCACTCCACTGCACTTTTGCGGCCTCCAGCAAAAAATGAAGCACTGTCACTTTAAAGCAAGTTGCTTTTCACTTCATGCAAGCTTTCCTCACCTGCACAGTGCACACACAGTGACTTTTCATTCACAGGTACACCACCTGCAACACGCAATGCCTTTTGCCTGGCTGCACTTCCGCACACAGCCAATAGTTACTGACTTGAACTCACTGTGGAGCAAGGACCCAGATTTCACCGTCTGTTGCCCGCATTCGAACACCACTTTTAATATCGGGGACCATTAGCTCTCCTGGCAGATGCGTTTGTCAGCGATTCAAGCCAGTCAGGAACTATATTTAAGGGCATTGTAGCCCATTTTTATTAAAAAGGCAAATAAAAGTCCATAACATAAAGGGTTCCCACGCAGGGGTTCATCTCCAGCAAAAAAAACAATAGAAAATGCTAGCCCACCTGGCTCTCTTTAGCAGTACCTCTGCTCTTTATCCTGGTCACACAGACCACAGGATTCCTCAATGTGGATGGCTTCACTTTAGCACCCACAGCTCTGCTTTGGCCTTAGTCCTCAGGCCAATCCACTGCCTCCTGCAGCCCCTCTGACTCCTGGAGACCTCCTGTCTCTCTGGGTGTGGAGCAGTCTCCAACTTGGAGCCTTGAGGTCTTCCCATACCCTCATTATAAGTGCTGTGCTCACCTGAGCACACACCCTGCTGGTAATCTACAAAGTCTGGACACAGGGTTGGAGCTCCCGTCCCACCCAAGACACTATGGAATCTCCAAACTACAGAGCCCCATGACCAAATACCAAAACCTGGAGAAAACTGCCAGAGCAGTTTTCTCCGTTTCAAATTTACACTCTGTAGCTCTGCACTCAGCCAATATGCAGACTCTGTGTTCACTTTAACCCCATTTTCATACCCTGTTTCCCCAAAAATAAGACCTAGCATGATTGTCAGTGATGGCTGCAATATAAGACCTACCCCCCAAATAAGCCCTAGTTAAAGTCCTTGTCTTATTTTCGGGGAAACAGGGTAGTGACAGGGACTCTCACTATTACAATATATATATCCTGGAGCTAACTGAATCAACTGTCTGCACAATCTATCTAAGTGAAATTAAATCTCTCTCTCTCTCTCTCTCTCTCTTGTGATTGGCCAAAGCATGCGGGTCATAGTGCATGCTTTGCCAATCATCAGCCAGCAAACCACTGCGATGACGCAGTGCATTATGAGCCGCGAACGGCCCATAGTGTTCGATCTTCGGCAAACGATCGAATAACCGATGTTCGAGTCAAACTCATGTTCAACTCGAAGCTCATCCCTAGTATAGAAGCAGTAGCACCAGAACCCAGGCAACACAGATGTGGAAGGTTTATAAAGGATTGACACAAAAAGCACATTACCAACAGCAGGGTTGTCCCTTTGATAAATCTTATGTTATCAAAACAGCATCTGAGAAAGGGTTGACTCCATGGGCGGATCCAGAGTCTTGTCTCGGGAGGGGCACTGCCAGAAAATCCGTTTATTTTTGTGGGCAATTTATCGGGGAAACGGCTGGTGTTGGCGCTTTAATCATCCCAGCACCATGGTTGTTACAGTGTTAGGATGATTGAAGCGCATTATTTTCTATAATTACATTGTAATATAAAATGAAATAGTTCAACTCACCATAATGCAGAATCAGTGGGAGCCCTGAGTGTGTCACTTGCCACGTCACCTGCCACACGTTGTGGATTGTCACTTGCCATGTCCCCTGCCACACCTTGTGGATTGTCACTTGCCTGCCACCAGATGCAGATTATCACTTGCCACGTCACCTGCCACACCTTGCGGATTGCCACTTGCTACGTCACCTGCCACACCTTGTGAATTGTCACTTGCCACGTCACCTGCCACACCTTGTGGATTGCCACGTCACCTGCCACACCTTGTGAATTGTCACTTGCCACGTCACCTGCCACACCTTGCGAATTGCCACTTGCCACGTCACCTGCCACACCTTACGGATTGCCACTTGCCACGTCACCTGCCACATATTGCGGATTGTCACTTGCCACGTTACCTGCCACATCTTGTGGATTGTCACTTGCCTGTTGAGGTGTTTTGGTTGTCTCTTGCTGTGTCCCAGACTCCCAGACTGAGTCAGGCAGTAGAGAGATAATGTAATCTCTCTGCTGCCTGCCCACTGAGGGCGGAAGTTACTGCAAGGATGCAGGGCTGGCGGAGAAGTGTATACTGTATGTATTGTAACAGGGGCGGCGCCGCTCCAGGCTGTTTCACACTGTCACGTCGGTCGGCTCTGAGAGACTCGAGTCTGACCTCCGACGTGACGCCGTGACTCACTCACTCACTGCAGTGTGAGTGTGACTGACCGTGACGTCACTCGTTGCTAACACCAGGGCCGCCTGGTGTCTAGCAATGAGTGCAGAGCAGGGAAGAGCTTCCACCCACCTATCCTTCCTTCAGTGTCAGTGACCGCCGCCGCCGCCGCCCGTACGTACCACACGCAAGTCTCTCTCTCGGCGCCGCTGATCAGCACATGTGAGAGAGAGACTCGGGCCAGCAGCGGAGCGCAGGAGACAATTACATTCAGAGTGTGTGTGCTATTATTTCATGGGGGGGGCAGTTGCCCTGTTGCCCCCCCCCCCTGGATCCGCCCCTGGGTGACTCATTGGCAAGGTGTGGTGCAAACAACAGCAGAAGACTGGTGCAAGTTTTGATCATAGTACTGTGGCTCGGATATCCAGAAGAGCAGGCCATGATTTCCTTAGTCTGTCCCTCCACACCAGGAACCTTTTCTTAGGGCTAAGCCTGCTATCTCTATCCAAGCGTGGATCCTGTCCCCTGTATATCCACTGTGCAACTGCACACCAACCACAGTGGGGCACTTCTACTTATAAGCATTGCCCATACTTTTTAAGAAATGGATGGCTGCAGAAGTCATCCAGTGTGGCAGTGTCCAAACGGATCACTGCTTCTCCATTGCCACCTATGAAGGCTGCAGAGGAACAGTGCTTCTCTCCTTCTCTATCTTCTTTGTACAGCGGTGCGCAATACAGCGCTGCATACAGAGGGGAAGGAAAACTTCACCTGTCTAAAAGCTCCTAAAAGCAAGATGATGGCATGGAAGATGAAAAGCAATGAGAAGCATCAGCTGCATGGCAGACAGTGCTGAACTTTATGGGCTGGTTGGTATGTGTTTCTTTAAGCCACCATACTTGTAGCTACTGACTTTTCATTTTTTTATGCATGGGTGAAATTACTTTTTAAGAAATGGAAAGGATCATGTTTTGTATTACCCTGTTTCCCCGAAAATAAGACCTAGCGTGATTGTCAGTGATGGCTGCAATATAAGCCCTACCCCCCAAATAAGCCCTACCCTGTTTCCCCGAAAATAAGCCCTACCCTGAAAATACCTACAAGGACTTTAACTAGGGCTTATTTGGGGGGGGCAGGTCTTATATTGCAGCCATCACTGACAATCATGCTAGGTCTTATTTTCGGGGAAACAGGGTAGGGAAATGCTAAGATGGCGGATTATGCCTTCTATTTTGATCTCTTTGTGATAAGATTGTCTTTAATGTTCTTGTGCTGTGTTAGGATGGCATTTGCAAATGTACCTTTTTATTGTATCAGTTTTTCTTCAGGTATTACCTTAAAGCAAAAAAAAAAATCCCATTAGTACACCCCCTTACACAAAAACACTAAATAGGTAATACAAAGGTGTTAATGCAGGGAGACATCACATCCTCCACTCTCACTCTAAACTCATTAGAGACTACAATTCCCATCATGCAAAGGGAATTGCAGTGAATGTGGGTGGGCCCACAAATGTTGCTTGTGTACTCGCCCACTTGTAGAGCAAATTACGCCCCGCATTCTCCAGTCTCAAGGGCTAGATAGATAAAACGTGTTCAGGTTTTAGAACACTGGCAGGTGTCGGTTTACTCACCGGCGACTCATGACTCATCCCTGGCTGCAACCGAATAGGAAAAAAAGTGCCATAGACAAAAGGAAAAAGAGCACACAGGCTCCTAGTACAGCAACCCAGCTTCTCCTCCTGCCACCTATAAAAACAATTAAGTGGCTGAACTGCCGCTATGATTGTTTTTACGCTGCAGGAATTGCCAGCAGAAAAAAAAGATATCTGAATTATGCAGCTGCAGACATCATTCAGATATCTCCACTGAAAGCCCAGGACATCATATAACGTTCAGCGGTATAGAAGTGGTTAAGGTGAAGCTGTCACTTTTACTTGCATGAGCAAAGCACAGATTCACTCTTAACCACTTGACCTCCGGAAGATTTCACCCTCTTCATGACCAGGGAATTTTTTGCTATTCAGCACTGCACTACTTTAACTGTGTGGCCATGTAACACTGTAGGCAAATGAAATTTATGTCATTTTTTTCTTTTGGTGGTATTTGATCACCTCTGGGCTTTTTCATTTTTTATTATATAAAATTAAAAAAATAATGAAAATTTTGAAAAAAAGAAAAACAAAATTTTCTACATATCCAATTAAAAAAAAAAAAAATCAAATTTCTGCATAAATTTGGGTCAAAATGTATTCTGCTACATGTCTGTGGTAAATAAATAATCCCAATCAGTGTATAATAATTGGTTTGTATGAATGTTATAGCGTCTACAAACTATGGTATATAAACTGGAATTTACGGAGCTATATTTGTAATGGCGGGAAATCTGACACTAACAGACCCTGGCTGGGAGGGACACTAACTGACACTGATTTTGCTAATGACACTAATACAGTAATCAGTGATGATACTGTACACTGTACTAATGACACTGGCTGGGAAGGGGTTAAAATCAAGGGGTTAACTGTGTGCCTAACAATGTGTAATGTCTGCTGCTGTTACTTACTGAGCTGGCTGTTTTTTCCCATTTTTCAGGGAGAAGAAACAGCCAGATTACCGTTCTCTGTACACAGAGTTCTGTGTGTTTGTAAATACAGAACTCTGTGCTGTGACTGGACGCAACTAATCAGTAGGTTTCAGCATGCGCCATCCCAAACCAGGAAGAGAGCCGACAACATACATGTACATTGCTGAGCCTCCACCTGCTGCCCGCTTGCAGTATTTTTACTGTGAGCAATCAGCAGGTGGTTAAACAGAACTAAAGCAAAAAATAACAAGTTAAAAATGAATAGCACTTTAAAAGATAAAATAACATAACAATCTTTTGCTTCATTCCAAAAAAATACTTCTTTTCCTCCTCTAGATGTTCTAAATCTGATGGCCAGCATCATTCAATCCACTTCCTCTTAGCCCAGGTCATCTTGGACCCACCCCTAGACTGTTACTGGACAATGAAAAGAGAAGCACAGTGATGAACTTGTGTCTCTGTCACTCTGCTTTCTCTTCCTGTCAGCATGCTTCTTGTGTGTGCATGAACTGATTGGTTATTTTTGCTGTTTCTTCTACTCACACTCCAGCCCTGCTGTACAGGGACTGTAAGAGGCTGATACCTGGACAAATTCAGGTACTTACACTGCTTGCATTTATAAAAATACATTTAGTGCTTTCTTCTCATGTGATGTGTCAATAGAACTGGATGACTCTGGCAACTTGTATCTTACCCAGAGCTTTGCTTTCACTCCTGGTGACTGAGAGAAGCAGCATAGGAGTGGAAGGAAGGTAAGTATACATGACTGTAGGGGTCTGCTTAACCACTTCAGCCCCGGAAGGATTTGTCCCCTTCCTGACCATGCCATTTTTTTGCGATACGGCACTGTGTCGCTTTAACTGACAATTGCGCGGTTGTGCGACACTGTACACAAACAAAATGTTTTCCTTTTTTACACACAAAATAGAGCTTTCTTTTGGTAGTATTTGATCACCTCTGCGGTTTTTATTTTTTGCGCTATAAACAAAAAAAGACCAACAATTAAAAAAAATAAAATTGTTTTTTACTTTCTGCTATAATATATATTCCCAAAAATATATAAAAAACTAATTTATTCATCAGTTTAGCCTGATATAAATTCTTCTACATATTTTTGGTAAAAAAAAAAAAAAATGGCAATAGGCATATATTGATTGGTTTCGTGGAAAAGTTATCGAGTCTACAAACTATGGGATAGATTTAGGGACTTTTATTGTTTTTACTGGTAATGGCAGCGATCTGTGATTTTTAGCGGGACTGCGACATTGCGGTGGACAAATCTGACCCCAAATGACACTTTTTGGGAACCAGTGACATTATTACATTGATCAGTGCATTTTTATAGCACTGATCAATGTAATGATGTCACTGGCAGGGAAGGGGATAACACTAGGGGGGCGATCAAGGGGTTAACTGTATTCCCTCGGTGTGTTCAAACTGTAGGGAGGGATGGCCTCACTGGGAACAGTAGATCTCTGTCATGTCATCTGACAAAACGGGGAATTGCCTTGTTTACATAGGCAGTTCCCCGTTCTGCCTCTCCTCACCGTGATCGCGGGTTGGTGGCGGACATCGAGTCTGCGGGACCCGCGGTCATGCTCCCGTGGCGGGCTCGCCCGCTATCCTCCCTGCACAGACTGATGTACACAGGAGAGCCAACCTGCTGCAGTATATCTGTGTGAGCTGGTCGGCAAGTGGTTAAGGAGAACCTGCCACTTTAGTCTGCATGAGCAAAATACAGATTCAGGCTAGGTTTCCACTAGTGCGTCCCCAAAGTCGCGCGATTTTGCCGCGATTTTTTACCGCGATTTGAAGCAATGCCTGTATCTATAGACCTCAAGTCGCATCAAAGTGGGACCAAAGTAGTGCAGGGACTACTTTGAAGTCGCTGCGACTTGAAGTCGCACAGATATGAACGGTACTCATTGGAAATCATGGGAAACAATTTGTCATGCGACTTTTCAGTCCCAAGTCGCATGAAAAGTCGCACTAGTGGAAACAGAGCCTTACTCCTAAACAGAACTCCAACTAAAAACAACAAGATAATAATGGATACCTCATTAAAAGAAAAAAAAAAATACTTTTACTTCAATCCAAAAACTACCCCCATGGTACTTTTTTCTGCTGCTAGATGTCCTATATCTTGCATTTAAAAAATATATTTAGCGTTCATTCACATCAGGTGTGCTGAGATGGTGCTAGGCAACCCTGAGAAGAACTTTCTGAAATGTCACTTTGACATTGCAATAAAGTTTGAACAAAAAACAAACAATGTGGTGCACTGGTATTGGCACATTGGCGCTGTTCTTGCCAGCACACACCACTGTCTGTGTGATAAGCGCAGCTCTCTGATATTACCAAGCTCTAATGATATACTGTATTAATGATTACAGAACTGCTTTTTTATCTGTCTGGAGTTCAACACTTTGGAATCATAGTTTTTACCCTCCAAATTGCATATATGCAAATTACATTTTTGTTGTTGTTTTTAAGTGAGAAGTTAAAGCTGTATCCTGGGAGGATTAAAGAATACGTGCTTTCAACGTGTCCAATGATAGCTTTAGAACAACCTGTGGCACTTGTGCTGCTTCATACTCATCCATCCTGAGCTCTACTGTACAGGGACTGCAAGAGGAAGATACCACGAAAAGTTTAGGTACTTGCACTGCTTGTATATATATAAATACATTTAAAGCTCAACTCTTAAAAATGTTAACCTTCCTGAGCATTGGGGCTGCGTCCGCAGTCTGAGGGTTAAAGAGGTTGTAAACCTCCATTTTCAAGTTGCACCTATAGGTAAGCCTTACCTATAGGTACAGTAAATATCTCCTAAACGTGCACCGTCTAGGAAATACTTACATTGTACTGCGCCGATGATGTCATCGGCGCATGTGCTGTGAAGAAATGGCCCTCTGTGCTGTTTCTTCACTAGCGTGTGCCGTGACGTCACGCGACTCCAGCCAGTCACAGAGCCGGAGTCCGTGGCCCTGAAAGGATGAGGGGCGAACATGGATGCGGCCTTTAGCGGGGACGGCACGGGCTTCGTTTGCAGGTAAGTGTCACATATTGTGCTAGTATGCGATGCATACTAGTATAGCCCCCAACTGTACCTGATTTGGAGCAATGTCCCTCTGTTCCTCTTTCCTCCTCATTTGTCCCTCATTTTGGACTGATCTATATAGTTGTATATAAAATGCACTTTTTATCTTTCAGAAAGTGTTTCCCAGTGCTAAACCTTTCATCCAATTTCTAAATTGCTGCATTTGTACATTTTAAAAGCTAATATAAAGGAATAGTAGTGGTAAAAAAAAGTAATTGTGGATTTAATTAACCTTTTTTGCTATTTCTCCTTTAAGGGGGTGTGGCAGGGGGTGTGTCCTATGCCTACATACGTTTGTTAGTAGGTGTCCCTCATTCCCATCTCAAAATGTTGGGGGGTATGTACTAGCACATTATGCTTTTACATTGAAGGAACAATAAAATAAATAAAACCCATCAGGGTTTACTTCCTCTTTAACTGTTTGTTTATTCTAGAGGAGAGTAAAATATTTTAATTTACCTGATCCTCCACTCCCCCAGCAGGTGGCGCTCATCCACACTCCAGCAGTAGCCTGTCCCTCAACTTTATAATTTCCAAAGCAGGGCTATGGACCCTGCATTGGTCTTGATGATGCCAGGACTTTAGACTGCTGGAGTATGGGGAATAAGATGCTATGGTGACCATAGGAGGAGCAGAGGGTAGAGTAAGTAGAAACAAATGTAAATGTGCACTAGTTATGTGAAAATTAACTATAAACTATATTGAAAAAACTATATTTAGAGCAAAGAGCTGCTACCACTAAACAGTGCATACAACACACTATTAATGTATATATAAACCAAAAATAATAAATAAATCAAAATTATATCCACAATGCATCAACATGTGTAACATCCACTAGTGATTAAATAGCAAATACATCAGCAGTGTAAACAAATACAAATTTGTATTTCTTTTATACTGCTGATTTATTTGCTATTTAATCACTAGTGAATTTTATATACAGTATGTTGATGCATTGTGGATATAATTTTGATTTATTTATTAGAGCGCTTCACTTTATTATTTTTGATTGGGTAAGTAGGTCTTCTTTTGTTTGTCCTCAAGACCTAAACAAGCAGTTAACACTTGCAGTGTGGGTGCAGCCCCACTGCAAGGATACTTTCAAGTTTTACAGAGGTGGGCTTTAATGTAACACTACACTGGTTTTAAAAATATATCTAAATATATTCTATTTCAGTATTATTATTATTATACAGTATTTATATAGTGGCAATGGTTTGCGCAGCAGTGGCAGTGGCAACAAAATACAAGAGTGTTAAGAAGACCCTGGGGCAAGTGGTACAAAATGTTATAACTGGGGGGGTGTTGAGCTGATGGAAGTGATAAATGTTCAGTTAGTTGGAGGCATGATAGGCTTCCCTGAAGAGATGATTTTTCAGGGGTTGTTAAAGGCAGACTGAGTAGAAGATGCACAGATTGAGGTAGAGAGTTCCAGAGAATGGGAGATGCTCTGGAGAAGTCCTGAAGACAAGCATGGGTGTATGTATTCTTAACTCAAAAAAACATCTTTTGTTCCTCTCAGTCTCCATATCACCAAAAGGAGAGCGTTGAGAGCTCAGGTAGAATGTTACAAATCAGAAAAACACATTAAATGATTTCCTTAAAAATAGATTACAGGGCCATTAAGCAGCGGATATTAATGGATTATTTTCGAAAAATAAGGATATTGTTTAATGGCACTTTAGGGATGTATAAAAAGCACTGAGCTTCATTAATTATTGTCTAGTATATCTTTCTGGAGTTCAGCTGTAATTTAAATGGGACTTGCAAAATTACAGCTTGGGTGTGAATTGCATTTCCTTAAAGGGGTTGTAAACCTTCGTGTTTTTTCACCTCAATGCATCCTATGCATTAAGGTGAAAGAACACCTGGCAGTGATGGGCCCCCCAGCCCCCCCTGTTCTACTTACCTGAGCCCTGGAACTTCACCCGGCGGGGACGCGCTGTCCCTCTGCACGGGGTTCTCGGCTCTTGATTGGATAGATTGATAGCAGTGCAGCCATTGGCTCCCGCTGCGGTCAATCAAATCCAATGACGTGGGCGCCGGGTGGCAGGGCCGATTCACTTGTTATACATTCGGCGGCTATGGACTCGGGAGCGCGCTTGCAAGGTAACCCCCCGGGAGAGCGCTTCTCCTAGGGGTTATCTGATGTGGGGAGGAGCCACGTGAGCTACCGAGGGACCCCAGAAGACGATGTTCAGGGCCACTTTGTGCAAAATGAGCTGCACAGTGGAGGTAAGTATGACATGTTTGTTATTTTATTATCGGAAAACTGGCGAGCCCTGAATCCTTCTTATCTTGGAGGCACAAACACAAAGAACTGGTTGAGAAACTTGTAAGAAGCACATATCTGGGTCAATAACCTGAGTGAATAAGTATGCTATTTCCTCTGCTGAAAACATTCTGGAATGCTTGCATAAAATAACTTGATCTTGCTAGAAGGAATTTCCTTCCTGAAGTTAAAGTGAAACGAAATGCAAGATAAAAAATGACATATCTGATGAAGTCTGTTATTAGCATTAACCACTTCAGCCCCGGAAGGTTTTACCCCCTTCCTGACCAGAGCACTTTTTACAATTCGGCACTGCGTCGCTTTAACTGCTAATTGCGCGGTCATGCAAAGCTGTACCCAAACGAAATTTGCGTCCTTTTCTTCCCACAAATAGAGCTTTCTTTTGATGGTATTTGATCACCTCTGCCGTTTTTATTTTTTGCGCTATACACGGAAAAAGACCGAAAATTTTGAAAAAAAATGATTTTTTGTTCTAAAAAAAATCCAATAAACTCAATTTTAGTCATACATTTAGGCCAAAATGTATTCGGCCACATGTCTTTGGTAAAAAAAATGTCAATAAGTGTATATTTATTGGTTTGCGCAAAAGTTATAGCGCCTACAAACTAGGGTACATTCTCTGGAATTTACACAGCCTTTAATTTATGACTGCCTATGTCATTTCTTGAGGTGCTAAAATGGCAGGGCAGTACAAAACCCCCACAAATGACCCCATTTTGGAAAGTAGACACCCCAAGGAAATTGCTGCGAGGCATGTTGAGCCCATTGAATATTCATTTTTTTTTTGTCCCAAGTGATTGAATAATGACAAAAAAAAAAAAAAATTACAAAAAGTTGTCACTAAATGATATATTGCTCACACAGGCCATGGGCATATGTGGAATTGCACCCCAAAATACATTTAGTTGCTTCTCCTGAGTATGGGGATACCACATGTGTGGGACTTTTTGGGAGCCTAGCCGCGTACGGGGCCCCGAAAACCAATCACCGCCTTCAGGATTTCTAAGGGCGTACATTTTTGATTTTACTCCTCACTACCTATCACAGTTTTGAAGGCCATAAAATGCCCAGATGGCATAAAACCCCCCAAATGACCCTATTTTGGAAAGTAGACACCCCAAGCTATTTGCTTTGAGGCATGTTGAGTCCATGGAACGTTTTTTATATTTTGACACAAGTTGCGGGAAAGTGACAAATTTTTTTTTTTTTTTTTTGTTGCACAAAGTTGTCACTAAATGATATATTGCTTACACAGGCCATGGGCATATGTGGAATTGCACCCCAAAATACATTTAGCTACTTCTCCTGAGTAAGGTGATACCACATGTGTGGGACTTTTTGGGAGCCTAGCCAGGTGAACCCAGGTGGCACAACCCCCCCCCCCCCCCCCAATGACCCCATTTTGGAAAGTAGACAAAAAGTGAGGTCTGCAAAATACTCACTATACCTCTCATCAAATAGCTTGGGGTGTCTACTTTCCAAAATGGGGTCATTTGGGGGGGTTTTTTGCCACCTGGGCATTCCATGGCCTCCGAAACTGTGATAGGCAGTGAAGAGTGAAATCAAAAATTTACGGCCTTAGAAAGCCTGAAGGCGGTGCTTGGTTTTTGGGGTCCCATACGCGGCTAGGCTCCCAAAAAGTCTCACACATGTGGTATCCCCGTACTCAGGAGAAGCAACAGAATGCATTTTGGGGTGTAATTTCACATATTCCCATGGCATGTTTGAGCAATATATCATTTAGTGACAACTTTGCGCAAAAAAAATAAAAAAAATAAAAAATTGTCTCTTTCCCGCAACTTGTGTCACAATATAAAATATTCCATGGACTCGACATGCCTCTCAGCAAATAGCTTGGGGTGTCTACTTTCCAAAATGGGGTCATTTGGGGGGGTTTTGAACTGTCCTGGCATTTTATGCACAACATTTAGAAGCTTATGTCACACATCACCCACTCTTCTAACCACTTGAAGACAAAGCCCTTTCTGACACTTTTTGATTACATAAAAAAATAATTTTTTTTTGCAAGAAAATTACTTTGAACCCCCAAACATTATATATTTTTTTTAAGCAAATGCCCTACAGATTAAAATGGTGGGTGTTTCATATTTTTTTTTCACACAGTATTTGCGCAGCGATTTTTCAAACGCATTTTTTGGGGAAAAAACACACTTTTTTAAATTTTAATGCACTAAAACACACTATATTGCCCAAATGTTTGATGAAATAAAAAAAGATGATCTTAGGCCGAGTACATGGATACCAAACATGACATGCTTTAAAATTGCGCACAAACGTGCAGTGGCGACAAACTAAATACATTTTTAAAAGCCTTTACAGGTTACCACTTTAGATTTACAGAGGAGGTCTACTGCTAAAATTACTGCCCTCGATCTGGCGTTCGCGGTGATACCTCACATGCATGGTGCAATTGCTGTTTACATTTGACGCCAGACCGAAGCTTGCGTTCGCCTTAGCTTAGGGGTGCTTTTTTTTTTTTTTTTTTTTTTTTTTTCCTTTTATTATTATTTTTTTTATCTTATTTTAAAACTGTTCCTTTCATTTTTTTTTTTTTTTTTAAATCATTTTTATTGTTATCTCAGGGAATGTAAATATCCCCTATCATAGCAATAGGTAGTGACAGGTACTCTTTTTTTGAAAAAAATGGGGTCTATTAGACCCTAGATTTCTCCTCTGCCCTCAAAGCATCTGACCACACCAAGATCGGTGTGATAAAATGATTTCCCAATGGCGCTGTTTACATCCGGCGAAATCTAAGTCATAAAATGCTCGTAGCTTCCGGTTTCTTAGGCCATAGAGATGATTGGAGCCACTCTGGTCTCTGATCAGCTCTATGGTCAGCTGGCTGAATCACCGGCTGCATTCTCAGGTTCCCTGTTGAGACACGAGAGCCAGAGAAAAACACGGAAGACGTTGGGGGGGGGGGGGGCATTCCCTCCCACTGCTTGAAAAAGCAGTCTAGAGGCTAATTAGCCGCTAGGATTGCTTTTACATGAAAGCCGACCGCTGGCTGAAAAGAATGATACCAAGATGATACCTAAACCTGCAGGCATCATTCTGGTATAACCACTCAAAGTCGTGAATGGCGTACCTGAAGACAAAAAAATGGTTAACAATAAAGCACAGTAAACGGTAAAGTATAAAAAATTGCATACCTGAAAAGCAAACATGATAAAACATAATAACAATAAAACATTGCAGAATAGAATACAGTAAAAAAGAGCAGAACAATAGAGAGAATAGAGAGAGAAAGAACAATAAAACGACAACTATTATTTTTTATTTTATATTTTTGTTTGTGTTTTTTTTTTTTTTTTTTTTTTTTTACACTTTTTTTTGTAACTAACTTTTATAACTGTAACCGGTTCCAGGTTCGGGTCTCTCAAAATGCGATGGCATCTTGGGAGACCCTGTGAAAGTGTGCCTAGTCTGTGCAATGCTGTACCCTACGCTAATACTCAACTAGTGAATGGTAGCGTTCAAAACATTCACCAATGCAAAGACCAGGATTGTCAGGACAGGAGAGACAATAATAGCGGGTGTCACGCCTATATCCGCGCTTGCTGCAGACACAACATCTTTTTTGGGGGGGTTCGTTGGGTAGGGGTACTCGGGAGGACATAAAGAAAATGCCTCTCATGCAGCCGACTGCATTTGGTTGGGGATGTGAATGGGGGAAGTACGGGCGCTGCAGAAGTGGTGGGTTCCCAATTAGGATTGGCGAATGCAGCAGGAAGGGCATTATGGGCACGACGGGCCTGTGTTTGTCTTTTTGGTGGCAGCGGGACACTACTTGTGCTTGCCACCTCACCAGCTTGAACTGCACTTATGGGACTCGCCACGTCACCAAGTGTTACTGCAGTGCGGGTTTGACTACGACCGGGGTGTACTAGGCCGCTGGTGCTTGCCAGTTCACCAAAACGCTACAAAAAAAACTGTTAGCGATCGCAGGGATCAGGCCTGACTCTGCGAAAGCTGCAGTTATGCGTTTAGTGTTTTGTAAGTGTCAGTGATCGATCGATACTGCACTTGGGTGGGCTGGGCTGGGCCGGGCGGAGGGGCAAAAATCAGGTGCTAGCAGGTATCTGGGCTGATCCCGCTAACACTGCGTTTGTGGGAACCCTAAACTGCTGGGGACGCTAGTATAGATCTGATCAGATCAGATATTGATCCGATCAGATACTATACCACCAAGGGAGGTGTACGGTGCGTGCGTGGGTGTTAGCGGTACTGGCGCTAACCTGACGCTGCCTGGGGCTGGTGCTTGCCAGTTCACCAAAACGCTACCAAGAAAACTGTTAGCGATCGCAGGGATCAGGCCTGACTCTGCGAACGTTGCAGTTATTTGTTTAGTGTTTTGTAAGTGACAGTGATCGATTGATACTGCACTTGGGTGGGCTGGGATGGGCCGGGCGGAGGGGAAAAACACAGGTGCTAGCGGGTATCTGGGCTGATCCCGCTAACACTGCGTTTTTGGGAACCCTAAACTGCTGGGGACGCTAGTATAGATCTGATCGGATCAGATATTGATCCGTACAGATACTATACCACTAAGGGAGTCGTATGCTGCGTGCATGGGTGTTAGCGGTACTGGCGCTAATCTGACGCTGCCGGGGGCGACGCATATCACCGCCGGGCGATCAGGGGGCTAAACCTTTATTCGGTAATAAACGGCGGGTGCCCTGACACTATAAAAAATAAACGAACTAACCAGCGTCACCCGTAACACTTATACGGTGATCAGTGGTGAAAGGGTTAACTAGGGGGCAATCAAGGGGTTAAAACATTTATTAGATAGTATATGGGGGTCCCTGACGCTATAAAACGCTGACGGCGAACCTAAATATTTACCTCCCTAACTAGCGTCACCAGCGACACTAATACAGCGATCAGAAAAATGATCACTTAGTGACACTGGTGACAGGGGGTGATCAAGGGGTTAAAACTTTGTTAGGGGGGTACCCTAGACCTAAAGGGGGCTACCACTCACTGCCCTAACACTGTAACTGTCACAAACTGACACCAATCAGTAATCAGAAAAAAAAAAAAAAATACTGCTTGGTGTCAGTTTGTGACTGGGGGGGGGGGGGTGGTTGGGGGGGATCGGGGGGGTCGGGGGTGTTTTATGTGCCTAGCATGTTCTACTGTGTGTGTGTGTTTGTGTTTTGTGCACTTACATGTCTTCTCTCCTCGGCGCTGGAACGGAAACTGCCAAGCCGAGGAGAGATGACATCACATCCTCTGCCTGTGTGAAACTACACACAGGCAGGGGAGGATTCCGATTGGCTGGGAGTGATTGCGAGGGGGGGGCCACGATCGGATGGTCTCCCCCTCGCCTCCCAACGCTCCCAGTAAAATGCCGACCGCCGCTGGCACCGGGGGGGGGGTCCGATCGGACCCCCCGCCCGCGGGAGGCAGATCACGTACAGGTACGTGATTCTGCCTGCCCGTGCCATTCTGCGGACGTATATCTACGCTAGGCGGTCGGCAAGTGGTTAAAACATACAGTTGTTTTTCTGTGCCCTCATAGAACACTTATTGGTGGTCCAGCCAGTGAGTGTGTTATTTTAAAACTTCCTTTAAAAGACCAAGCTGTCCAGCAAAAGTAGCAGCTAGAGCAGGGGTATTGAATTACAATTCACAGAGGGTCTGATCAATAAAATTTTCTTCCAGCAGAGGTCCGAAGGTCCTTCGCATCACAGTCCCCTTCCTCTTAGATCACAATCCTGTTCTTACATTAGTGTCCTCTGTAATGTTATGTACGCCCCTTCACATCATCCCCAACAGCAGTGTCCTCTGCCCCTCTCACATCACCTCCCCCCACAGAAGTGTCCTCTGCCCCTCTCACATCACCTCCCACAACAGTGTCCTCTGCCCCTCTCACATCACCCACCACAGTAGTGTCCTCTGCCCCTCTCACATCACCTCCCCCCACAGCAGTGTCCTCTGCCCCTCTCACATCACCCACCACAGTAGTGTCCTCTGCCCCTCTCACATCACCTCCCCCCACAGCAGTGTCCTCTGCCCCTCTCACATCACCTCCCCCCACAGTAGTGTCCTCTGCCCCTCTCACATCACCCACCACAGTAGTGTCCTCTGCCCCTCTCACATCACCTCCCCCCACAGCAGTGTCCTCTGCCCCTCTCACATCACCTCCCTGCACAGCAGTGTCCTCTGCCCCTCTCACATCACCCACCACAGTAGTGTCCTCTGCCCCTCTCACATCACCTTCCCCGACAGCAGTGTCCTCTGCCCCTCTCACATCACCTTCCCCGACAGCAGTATCCTCTGCCCCTCTCACATCACCCACCACAGTAGTGTCCTCTGCCCCTCTAACATCACCCACCACAGTAGTGTCCTCCACCCCTCTAATATCACCTACCCCTACAGTAGTGTCCTCTGCCCCTCTCACATCACCTCCCCCCCCCCACAGCAGTATCCTCTGCCCCTCTCACATCACCCCCCACAGTAATGTCCTCTGCCCCTCTCACATCACCTCCCCCCCACAGCAGTGTCCTCTGCCCCTTTCACATCACCTCCCCTCAAAGTAGTGTCCTCTGCCCCTCTCACATCACCTCCCCCCACAGTAGTGTCCTCTGCCCCTCTCACATCACCTACCCTCACAGTAGTGTCCTCTGCCCCTCTTACATCACCTCTCACCCACCAGTAGTGTCCTCTGCCCCTCTCACATCACCCCCCCACAGTAGTGTCCTCTGCCTCTCTCACATCACCTCCCCCCCCCCCACAGCATTGTTTTCTGTCTCTCACATCACCCACCACAGCAGTATCCTCTGCCCCTCTCACATCACTCCCCCCCCCCACAGTAGTGTTCTCTGCCCCTCTCACATCACCTCCCACCCACAGCAGTATCCTCTGCCCCTCTCACATCACCCACCACAGCAGTGTCCTCTGCCCCTCTCACATCACCTCCCCCCACAGCAGTGTCCTCTGCCCCTCTCACATCACCTCCCCCCACAGAAGTGTCCTCTGCCCCTCTCACATCACCTCCCCCCACAGAAGTGTCCTCTGCCCCTCTCACATCACCTCCCCCCACAGAAGTGTCCTCTGCCCCTCTCACATCACCTCCCACAACAGTGTCCTCTGCCCCTCTCACATCACCTCCCACAACAGTGTCCTCTGACCCTCTCACATCACCCCCCACAGTAGTGTCCTCTGCCCCTCTCACATCACCTTCCCCGACAGCAGTGTCCTCTGCCCCTCTCACATCACCCACCACAGTAGTGTCCTCTGCCCCTCTCACATCACCTCCCCCCACAGAAGTGTCCTCTGCCCCTCTCACATCACCTCCCCCCACAGAAGTGTCCTCTGCCTCTCTCACATCACCCACCACAGTAGTGTCCTCTGCCCCTCTCACATCACCTCCCCCCACAGCAATGTCCTCTGCCCCTCTCACATCACCTTCCCCGACAGCAGTGTCCTCTGCCCCTCTCACATCACCCACCACAGTAGTGTCCTCTGCCCCTCTCACATCACCTCCCCCCACAGCAGTGTCCTCTGCCCCTCTCACATCACCTCCCCCCACAGCAGTGTCCTCCGCCCCTCTCACATCACCTCCTCCCACAGCAGTGTCCTCTGCCCCTCTCACATCACCTCCCCCCACAGCAGTGTCCTCTGCCCCTCTCACATCACCCACCACAGTAGTGTCCTCAGCCCCTCTCACATCACCTCCCCCCACAGCAGTGTCCTCTGCCCCTCTCACATCACCCACCACAGCAGTGTCCTCTGCCCCTCTCACATCACCCACCACAGTAGTGTCCTCTGCCCCTCTCACATCACCTCCCCCCATAGCAGTGTCCTCTGCCCCTCTCATCACCCACCACAGTAGTGTCCTCTGCCCCTCTCACATCACCTCCCCCCACAGAAGTGTCCTCTGCCCCTCTCACATCCCCCCCCCCCCCAGCAGTATCCTCTACCCCTCTCACATCACCCACCACATTAGTGTCCTCTGCCCATCTCACATCACCTCCCACAGCAGTGTTCTCTGCCCATCTCACATCACCTCCCCCCACAGCAGTGTCCTCTGCCCCTCTCACATCACCTTCCCCGACAGCAGTGTCCTCTGCCCCTCTCACATCACCCACCACAGTAGTGTCCTCTGCCCCTCTCACATCACCTCTGCCCCTCTCACATCACCCCCCACAGTAATGTCCTCTGCCCCTCTCACATCACCTCCCCCCCACAGCAGTGTCCTCTGCCCCTCTCACATCACCTACCCCCACAGTAGTGTCCTCTGCCCCTCTCACATCACCTTCCCCCACAGTAGTGTCCTCTGCCCCTCTCACATCACCTCCCCCCACAGTAGTGTCCTCTGCCCCTCTCACATCACCTACCCTCACAGTAGTGTCCTCTGCCCCTCTTACATCACCTCTCACCCACCAGTAGTGTCCTCTGCCCCTCTCACATCACCCCCCCACAGTAGTGTCCTCTGCCTCTCTCACATCACCCCCCCCCCACAGCATTGTTTTCTGCCTCTCACATCACCCACCACAGCAGTATCCTCTGCCCCTCTCACATCACTCCCCCCCACAGTAGTGTTCTCTGCCCCTCTCACATCACCTCCCACCCACAGCAGTATCCTCTGCCCCTCTCACATCACCCACCACAGTAGTGTCCTCTGCCCCTCTCACATCACCTCCCCCCCACAGTAGTGTCCTCTGCCCCTCTCACATTTCCCCCCCCACAGCAGTATCCTCTACCCCTCTCACATCACCCACCACATTAATGTCCTCTGCCCATCTCACATCACCTCCCCCCACAGCAGTATCCTTGGCCCCCTCTCACATCACCCACCACAGTAGTGTCATCTGCCCCTCTCACATCACCTCCCCCCCACAGTAGTGTCCTCTGTCCCTCTCACATCACCTCCCCCCCACAGCACTATCCTTGGCCCCTCTCACATCACCCACCACAGTAGTGTCCTCTGCCCCTCTCACATCACCCACCACAGTAGTGTCCTCTGCCCCTCTCACATCACCCACCACAGTAGTGTCCTCTGCCCCTCTCACATCACCCCCCCACAGTAGTGTCCTCTGCCTCTCTCACATCACCTCCCCCCCCACAGCATTGTTTTCTGCCTCTCACATCACCCACCACAGCAGTATCCTCTGCCCCTCTCACATCACTCCCCCCCCACAGTAGTGTTCTCTGCCCCTCTCACATCACCTCCCACCCACAGCAGTATCCTCTGCCCCTCTCACATCACCCACCACAGTAGTGTCCTCTGCCCCTCTCACATCCCCCCCCCCCACAGCAGTATCCTCTACCCCTCTCACATCACCCACCACATTAGTGTCCTCTGCCCATCTCACATCACCTCCCACAGCAGTGTTCTCTGACCATCTCACATCACCTCCCCCCACAGCAGTATCCTTGGCCCCCTCTCACATCACCCACCACAGTAGTGTCCTCTGTCCCTCTCACATCACCTCCCCCCCACAGCACTATCCTTGGCCCCTCTCACATCACCCACCACAGTAGTGTCCCCTGCCCCTCTCACATCACCTCCCCCCCCAACCGTAGTGTCCTCTGCCCCTCTCACATCACCTCCCACCCACAGCAGTATCCTCTGCCCCTCTCACATCACCCACCACAGCAGTATCCTCTGCCCCTCTCACATCACTCCCCCCCCCACAGTAGTGTTCTCTGCCCCTCTCACATCACCTCCCACCCACAGCAGTATCCTCTGCCCCTCTCACATCACCCACCACAGTAGTGTCCTCTGCCCCTCTCACATCACCTCCCCCCCACCGTAGTGTCCTCTGCCCCTCTCACATCACCTCCCACCCACAGCAGTATCCTCTGCCCCTCTCACATCACCCACCACAGTAGTGTCCTCTGCCCCTCTCACATCACCTCCCCCCCACAGTAGTGTCCTCTGCCCCTCTCACATCCCCCCCCCCCCACAGCAGTATCCTCTACCCCTCTCACATCACCCACCACATTAGTGTCCTCTGCCCATCTCACATCACCTCCCACAGCAGTGTTCTCTGCCCATCTCACATCACCTCCCCCCACAGCAGTATCCTTGGCCCCCTCTCACATCACCCACCACAGTAGTGTCCTCTGTCCCTCTCACATCACCTCCCCCCCACAGCACTATCCTTGGCCCCTCTCACATCACCCACCACAGTAGTGTCCCCTGCCCCTCTCACATCACCTCCCCCCACAGTAGTGTCCTCTGCCCCTGTTCTGACTCAACTACAAGGCAATAACTTTATCTTCAGCTTCATATAGGGCGTACGTGACCTGGTGATCTATTTATCCCTTGCATTAATTCAGACAACTTAACTCAATGAATAAACTCACTCTATGGAGAAACAGATGATGATCCTTTTGAATGTTCCGTTTAATGATGGATATTCATAGGTAGAAAAACGTTAGAGTTGTAAGCCACAAGTAAAGATGTTACAGCAATGATGGTATACTGAGCAATGAATCAGAGAGAGGAAGGGGAGGGGAAATATACAGAACTACAGTGGGAGAGAGAGTTCAGTTAGACAGAAGGAACAAATCTTAAAGGCACAAAGCGATAATAAATCACATAGTGTAATACAACACTCCCCGTCTGAAATCTTTAGATTTCATAATCAGAAACTACATATATATATTCAATAAGTCCAATACTGTTAAATGTCCTGGAACTTGTAATCAAAAACATGCAACAAGCAAGCATAAACATAAGTCCAACAAGATCGAAGAACATATAGTCCGACGTATGACGTCTTCAAAGAATTCCAAAATTCAGAGTAGAACCTGTAGATAGCAGCAATGTACTCCCCACCATGCCAACAGCATGGCTAGTCCTTGCGTAAGTCACTCACCTGGCAAAAGGAGTACTAACTCTGTAATTGGTCGAGTAAAGGTTCGTGTCCAGGGCATAACTTTAGTAATAAGACCCATAGGCCACTCATTCCGACAAACTTCCTTTCCTTTTAGAAGGATGAGATCTCCAACCTTAAGATTAGGCTTAGATGTTTGCCATTTGTTACGACCTTGAAGGTGATGAAGATACTCCTTCCTCCAGCGATGCCAAAACACATTGGCTAGATGCTGCACCTGCTTCCATTGACGCCTGTAGATATCCTTGGGTTCGATCTCACTTGAAGATATTACAGCAGTCCCAACCTTTTGAGTAAGTAGCGAAGCTGGAGTAAGGATCACTGGAGCATCAGGATCTGAAGATACCAACACCAAAGGTCTTGCGTTCACTATGGCAGACACTTCAGCGAGAAAGGTAGACAAAGTATCATGGGTGAGTGATAAAGACTTGTGAGTCTGCAACATGGAGTCAACAGGGGGTGAGTAGGACGCCTCACACAAAAGGCTTGGAGGTAACAGCCATAAGCAGTCCTGAAGAACAGCAGATGACACGGCTCTGGTTCCACAGTCAACTGGATTGAGTACAGTGGGAACGTAATGCCACTGACTTAGTAGAGAGAATCTCTTAATACATTCAACCCTGTTTTTGACGTACACATAAAACTGTTTTGTTTGGTTGTATATATAACCAAGTACTACCTTACTGTCTGTATAGAAGGTGAAAGAATCAATTCTAGTGTCCATTTCACTTTGTATGACTTCGGCAATTTCTACTGCTAGCACGGCTGCACAAGGTTCAAGTCTTGGTATGGTATGTGCAGGTTTGGGAGTGAGTTTTTTGCCTTGCCTAGGGCAAAACTACAGTGTGATTCCCCATTAATTTCAGAGGTCTTCAAATAGGCTACTGTAGCAATAATAGGTTCAACTGATGCATCAGAGAAAATATGAATTTCTCTCCGGTTTACAGTTGAAATGGAACCTGGAACATAGCAACAGGAGATCTGAAGTTTTTCTAATGACTTCAAAGAATGTCTCCACCTTTCCCACTATTGATTCTTACTAAGCAAAGGAGTATCCCAGTCTATGTTCTCAGTAGATAACTGTCTTAGCAGAATCTTACCTTGAATGGTAACTGGAGCAAGGAAACCGAGTGGGTCATAGATGCTATTCACCACTGACAGGACTCCTCTCTTAGTGAAGGGTTTGTCACAAGTTGACACTTGGAAGGTGAATGTATCTTGTTTGATGTTCCACAACAAACCCATACTTCGCTGTACAGGGGGCACATCTGTACCCAAATCAAGGTTTTTTAGACTAGTGGCATAGTCTTCAGAGTGAAAGGCATTCATAAGTTCCTGGCTGGTAATCTTGTGCAGTCTAAGGTTTGCTGTAGCCAGCATCTCCTTTGTTCTGGTGAGGAGATCAATCGCTTCTTTAGCGGTTGGAAAAGACTTGAGTGCGTCGTCAACGTAGAAGTTTCTTTCAACAAATTGACGAGCAACAGATCCATATTCTTCTTCTCCAGTCTGAGCTGTTCTCCTTAGCCCATAAGTTGCCACTGCAGGGGAAGGACTGTTACCGAAGACATGTACCTTCATTCGATAGTCTATAACTTCCTTGTGGATTTCATTGTCTTTGTGCCATAGAAACCTGAGGTAGTTTCTGTTATCTTCTCTGACAATGAAGCAGTGAAACATCTGTTGAATATCTGCCATTACTGCTACAGGCTCTTGTCTGAAGTGAATCAAGACTCCTATTAGACTGTTGTTCAAGTTGGGCCCTGTGAGGAGCAAGTTGTTAAGAGAAACACTTTCATGCTGAGCACTGGAATCAAAGACAACTCTGATTTGGTCTGGTTTGCGTGGGTGATACACGCCAAAGGTTGGAAGGTACCAGCATTCTTCTCCCTCCTTTAGTGGGGGTGCAGGCTCTGCATGATCTCTGTCAAATATATTTTGCATTAAGTCCACAAAGTGCCTTTGCATCTCTGGTTTCCTGCTTAAGTTTCGCTTTAAGGAAGAGAATCTACTGATGGCCTGCTGTAAGTTGTTGGGCAATCTTTCTCTTGGGAGACGAAAAGGTAGGAGTGCTACCCAGTTATTGGAGTCGTCTTGAAAGAACTCATTGTCCATTACCTTGATGAATTCTTTATCTTCCATCCAAGGAGCAAGTATGTCATCTTCACTGGTTGCATTAAACACTGTAGAGCCTAAGTCTTCATCGTGGCAGGAGAAAGGGCTTGTGTTACCTGAAATACCATGTTGCCATCTGTGGCTGGCTATCTTCTTATTCACCAGTAGTGATGTGGGCATGGCTCAAAGTAAGTGTTTCGGCCATTTGGCAGAACATTTGTCTTGAACATTGGTCTCTTCATTTTGCCTATACAGACATTGCCTATGATGACCCACCCTAGATCCATGCGCTAAACAAATGGGGCATCTGGGGGTCCACTGACTTGTCTGTGTACCTTGTGAACTCTTAGAATGTCTCTTCCTAACAGAAGAAGGATCTGAGCATCTTTGTCAAGCAGCGGTATCTCATTTGCTATTACCTTCAGGTGAGGGTGATGGAAAGCAGCAGCTGGAGTAGGGATTTCTTCCCTGTTAGCAGGTATCTGATTATACTCAACAAGTGTAGGTAGGGGTAATTGTAAGTTACCTTTGAGAGAAGATACCATGAGTCCATGAGCCTTTCTTCCAGAGGCCTCTGTAGTTCCACTACAGGTCCCCAAGGTGTAAGGATGATCTTTGCCTTTTATTTCAAATGGATTAAACAGTTCTGATTTTGCAAGCGATCTATTGCTCTGATCGTCTAAGATAGCATAGACCTTTCAGAGTATTTTCTGGTTGGTCCTTGTGGTATATGTTCACCAAGCATATTTTAGCACAGGACTTATCACAGCGGTCTTCTCCACAAACTTTAGTGCAGGATGAAGAAATTAGGGTAGAATTAGGCACTTGGTCTGTATTCTCCCCGTCATGCGTTAACTTGGGAGGAGAGTTAGCAGGTTGTGCAGAGCTGGGCTCAAGCGGATGGAGGGCTTGCACATGCTCTTCAGAGCCACACTCTTGATGGACACATTACAGTCCCTTGCAAAATGTTCTGTACAAGCACAGCACCTGAAACATACCCTAAATGTCTTTAAAAGCTCCTTATGCTCTCCAAGAGGCTTTTTCCTAAAGCCAATACATTTTTTGAGGGGGTGTGGCTTCTTGTGAATGGGACACTCTCTGTTAGGGTTTTCAATCTTCCTACTCTGTCTGTCTGTGGCCACAACTGTGGTAGGAGTGGGAAGGATGTCAGTCTTTTTCATGGATACTGGGCCTCTTTGGCTTCTATAGTTGCCCTGAAGACTGGTACTCTTAGGAAAGGGTGAGAAGAGACTGTACTCAACGTAGGAAAACCTTGGATCATTCTTGGTCTCTGCAATTTTCCTGATGAATTCGCAGAAGAAAGAATGGAGGGAAGGAAACCTTGTTCTCTTGTTTGTATGATGACCCCAGTGCAGACCATTTCTCTTGTAAACCATATGGGAGCTTGGATATGATTGGGTTTACCCCTCTTGCAGTGTTAAGGTAGCTGAGTCTGGGTAGTTTTGGGTCTGCCTTGGCTAGCTTAGGCTCAAGGAGAAGGTCACTCAGTCTCTGGAACTCCTGGTTGTCCTTACTAGATATCTTTGGGAAATTTTCCAGATGCATGAACAAGGCATTTTCTATAGCTTCTGGACTGCCATAACTTTGCTCTAGTCGATCCCATGCAGTGGTGAGGCCTGCTGTAGTATTGTCCATGAAAACCGATCTTAATGGCTTAACACGTGCAGCAGATAGAGGACCAAGCCATCTAATCAGTAGATCCAATTCTTCAGCAGCTCTAATGCCAAGATCACTGATTGCGGTTCTGAAAGCACATTTCCAGCTTCTGTAGTTCTCAGGTTGGTCATCAAAACTTGTAAGACCAGTCTTTGTGAGCTCTCTGCGAAGTATGTACCTCACAAACTCTGCTGTCTCAGTTGTCTCTGCCTTTATGTGAGATGGTTTGCTGGATAAAACTGTCTCTTTCTAGATTAAAAGCCTTGAAATTCTTTAATACCTCCAGTGAACCTGCTGTGTAATATTTTGTAAGACATTAATGAACTTGTCACTGGTAAGCTGAAAGAGCACATATGAGGCAAAAAGTTGTTAAATGGCGCCCTCTAGTGTCAGTAGTTCACGTTCAACACACACTATTAGATTCAGAAACAACTTTCCCCCAAAATAGTTTCAAGCTATTAAACAATTCAATTCTTAAAGCTTCATAATTCTCCATTACTTTCCAAGTTGGTTTGACTGAGCATTTGTGTAACTCAGTTGGCTCAAGATCTTGTGTTGGAGTTGCTGTGTATTCACATTCAGAGTTGTGGTAACTCATGGCAGATGAATGTCTGATAAGCAGGCAGAATCTGTGTGCTGTAATATGACACCATGCAGCCTGGACTCAGGTTATGAGGCTTCCATGTGCTGCTGTCTCATTCTTTCTTGCAGTGAGGGCAGTAAATCTTGTCTGTATCAGTACTGTCATACAGAAATATTGTAATTAGGCTGTGGAACTCCTTTTTCTACTGTTCTGACTCAACTACAAGGCAATAACTTTATCTTCAGCTTCATATAGGGCTTACATGACCTGGTGATCTATTTATCCCTTGCATCAATTCAGACAGCTTAACTCAGTGAATAAATTCACTGTATGTAGGAACAGACGACGATCCTTTCGAATGTTCTGTTTAATGATGGATATTCATAGGTAGAAAAATGTTGGAGTTGTAAGCCACATGTAAAGATGTTACAGCAATGATGGCATAGCAATGAATCAGAGAGAGGAAGGGGAGGGGAAATATACAGAACTAGGTGGAAGAGAGTTCAGTTAGACAAAAGGAACAAATCTTAAAGGCACAGAGCGATAATAAATCACATAGTGTAATACAACAGCCCCTCTCACATCACCTCCCCCCCACCATAGTGTCCTCTGCCCCTCTCACATCACCTCCCCCATCGTAGTGACCTCTGCCCCTCTCACATCACCTCCCCCCATCGTAGTGACCTCTGCCCCTCTCACATCACCTCCCCCATCATAGTGACCTCTGCCCCTCTCACATCACCTCCCCCCACAGCAGTATCCTCTGCCCCTCTCACATCACCTCCCCCCACAGCAGTATCCTCTGCCCCTCTCACATCACCTCCCCACCACAGTAGTGTTCTCTGCCCCTCTCACATCACCTCCCCACCACAGTAGTGTTCTCTGCCCCTCTCACATCACCTCCCCCCACAGTAGTGTCCTCTGCCCATCTCACATCCCCCCCCCCACAGTAGTGTCTTCTGCCCCTCTCACATCACCTCCCCCCCACAGTAGTGTCCTCTGCCCCTCTCACATCACCTCCCCCCCACAGTAGTGTCCTCTGCCCCTCTCACATCACCTCCCCCCACAGTAGTGTCCTCTGCCCCTCTCACATCACCTCCTCCCACAGTAGTGTCCTCTGCCCCTCTCACATCACCTACCCCCCACAGTAGTGTCCTCTGCCCCTCTCACATCACCTCCCCCCACAGCAATGTCCTCTGCCCCTCTCACATCACCTCCCCCACAGCAATGTCCTCTGCCCCTCTCACACCCCCCCCACAGCAGTGTCCTCTGCCCCTCTCGCATCACCTACCCCCCACAGCAGTGTCCTCTCACATCACCTCCCCCCACAGTAGTGTCCTCTGCCCCTCTCACATCACCTCCCCCCACAGTAGTGTCCCCTGCCCCTCTCACATCACCCTAACACAGTAGTGTTATCTGCCCCTCTCACATCAGCCCCCCCACAGCAGTGTCCTCTGCCCCTCTCACATCACCTTCCCCCACAGTAGTGTCCTCTGCCCCTCTCACATCACCTTCCCCCACAGTAGTATCCTCTGCCCCTCTCACATCCCCTCCCCCCCACAGTAGTGTCCTCTGCCCTCTCACATCACCCCCCCACAGTAGTGTTATCTGCCCCTCTCACATCACCTCCCTCCCACAGTAGTGTCCTCTGCTGCTCTCACATCACCCCCCCACAGTAGTGTCCTCTGCCCCTCTCACATCACCCCCCCACAGCAGTGTCCTCTGCCCCTCTCACATCACTTCCCCCCCCACAGTAGTTTCCTCTGCCCCTCTCACATCATCTCCCCCCCACAGTAGTGTCCTCTGCCCCTCTCACATCACTCACCACAGTAAGGTTCTCTGCCCCTCTCACATCACCCCCACAGCAGTATCCTCTGCCCCTCTCACATCACCTCCCCCCCACAGTAGTGTCCTCTGCCCCACTCA
Organism: Aquarana catesbeiana; assembly: GCF_042186555.1. NCBI lineage: Eukaryota > Metazoa > Chordata > Amphibia > Anura > Ranidae > Aquarana > Aquarana catesbeiana. The sequence continues at coordinate 491,595,177 of NC_133326.1, read as the reverse complement.
CATCCCCCCATAGTAGTGTCCTCTTCCCCTTTCACATCACCTCCCCCCCCACCGTAGTGTCCTCTGCCCATCTCACATCACCCCCCACAGTAGTGTCCTCTTCCCCTCTCACATCACTCCCCACAGTAGGGTCCTCTGCCCCTCTCACATCACCCCCCACAGCAGTGTCCTCTTCTCCTCTCACATCACCTCCCCTCACAGTAGTGTCCTCTGCTGCTCTCACATCACCTCCCCCACAGCAATGTCCTCTGCCCCTCTCACATCATCCCCCACAGCAGTGTCCTCAGACCTCCCTGGTAGTGTCCTCTGCCCATCACTCCCCTCTTTACATTACCCCCTCAAAAGCACTTCCCCTCTGCACTCCCCTACAGCAGTACTTTCTGCCCCTCTACATAACCCCACCCACAATAGGGCTCTCTGTCACTTCATCAACACCCACAGTAGTGTCCTCTGCCCCTCTCACATCACCTCCCCCCCACAGCAATGTCCTCTGCCCCTCTCACACCCTCCCACAGTAGTGTCCTCTGCCCCTCTCGCATCACCTACCCCCACAGCAGTGTCCTCTCACATCACCTCCCCCCTACAGCAGTGTCCTCTGCCCCTCTCACATCACCTCCCCCAACGCCAATGTCCTCTGCCCCTCTCACATCACCTCCCCCCCCCACAGCAATGTCCTCTGCCCCTCTCACACACCCCCACAGCAGTGTCCTCTGCCCCTCTTGCATCACCTACCCCCACAGCAGTGTCCTCTCACATCACCTCCCCCCACAGTAGTGTCCTCTGCCCCTCTCATATCACCTTCCCCCCACAGTAGTGTCCCCTGCCCCTCTCACATCACCCCCCCACAGTAGTGTTATCTGCCCCTTTCACATCACCCCCCCACAGTAGTGTTATCTGCCCCTTTCACATCACCCCCCCCACAGCAGTGTCCTCTGCCCCTCTCACATCACCTCCCCCCACAGTAGTGTCTTCTGCCCCTCTTACATCCCCTCCCGCCCACAGTAATGTCCTCTGCCCCTCTCACATCACCCCCCCACAGTAGTGTTATCTGCCCCTCTCACATGACCTCCCCCCACAGCAGTGTCCTCTGCCGCTCTCACATCACCCCCGACAGTAGTGTCCTCTGCCCCCTCACATCACCTCCCACAGTAGTGTCCTCTTGTCCTCTGCCCCTCTCACATCATCCCCCACAGCAGTGTCCTCTGCCCTCCCCGGTAGTGTCCTCTGCCCATCACTCCCCTCTTTACATTACCCCCTCAAAAGCACTTCCCCTCTGCACTCCCCTACAGCAGTACTTTCTGCCCCTCTACATAACCCCACCCACAATAGGGCTCTCTGTCACTTCATCAACACCCACAGTGGTGTCCTCTGCCCCTCTCACATCACCCCCCCACAGCAATGTCCTCTGCCCCTCTCACATCACCTCCCCCCCACAGCAATGTCCTCTGCCCCTCTTACACCCTCCCACAGCAGTGTCCTCTGCCCCCCTCGCATCACCTACCCCCACAGCAGTGTCCTCTCACATCACCTCCCCCCCCTACAGCAGTGTCCTCTGCCCCTCTCACATCACCTCCCCCCACAGCAATGTCCTCTGCCCCTCTCACATCACCTCCCCCCACAGCAATGTCCTCTGCCCCTCTCACATCACCTCCCCCCACAGCAATGTCCTCTGCCCCTCTCACACACCCCCACAGCAGTGTCCTCTGCCCCTCTCGCATCACCTACCCCCACAGCAGTGTCCTCTCACATCACCTCCCCCCACAGTAGTGTCCTCTGCCCCTCTCATATCACCTCCCCCCCCACAGTAGTGTCCCCTGCCCCTCTCACATCACCCCCCCACAGTAGTGTTATCTGCCCCTTTCACATCACCCCCCCACAGCAGTGTCCTCTGCCCCTCTCACATCACCTCCCCCCACAGTAGTGTCTTCTGCCCCTCTTACATCCCCTCCCCCCCACAGTAATGTCCTCTGCCCCTCTCACATCACCCCCCCACAGTAGTGTTATCTGCCCCTCTCACATGACCTCCCCCCACAGCAGTGTCCTCTGCCGCTCTCACATCACCCCCGACAGTAGTGTCCTCTGCCCCCTCACATCACCTCCCACAGTAGTGTCCTCTTGTCCTCTGCCCCTCTCACATCATCCCCCACAGCAGTGTCCTCTGCCCTCCCCGGTAGTGTCCTCTGCCCATCACTCCCCTCTTTACATTACCCCCTCAAAAGCACTTCCCCTCTGCACTCCCCTACAGCAGTACTTTCTGCCCCTCTACATAAACCCACCCACAATAGGGCTCTCTGTCACTTCATCAACACCCACAGTGGTGTCCTCTGCCCCTCTCACATCACCCCCCCACAGCAATGTCCTCTGCCCCTCTCACATCACCTCCCCCCCACAGCAATGTCCTCTGCCCCTCTCACACCCTCCCACAGCAGTGTCCTCTGCCCCCCTCGCATCACCTACCCCCACAGCAGTGTCCTCTCACATCACCTCCCCCCTACAGCAGTGTCCTCTGCCCCTCTCACATCACCTCCCCCCACAGCAATGTCCTCTGCCCCTCTCACATCACCTCCCCCCACAGCAATGTCCTCTGCCCCTCTCACATCACCTCCCCCCCCACAGCAATGTCCTCTGCCCCTCTCACACACCCCCACAGCAGTGTCCTCTGCCCCTCTCGCATCACCTACCCCCACAGCAGTGTCCTCTCACATCACCTCCCCCCACAGTAGTGTTCTCTGCCCCTCTCATATCACCTCCCCCCCCACAGTAGTGTCCCCTGCCCCTTTCACATCACCCCCCCACAGCAGTGTCCTCTGCCCCTCTCACATCACCTCCCCCCACAGTAGTGTCTTCTGCCCCTCTTACATCCCCTCCCCCCCACAGTAATGTCCTCTGCCCCTCTCACATCACCCCCCCACAGTAGTGTTATCTGCCCCTCTCAACATGACCTCCCCCCACAGCAGTGTCCTCTGCCGCTCTCACATCACCCCCGACAGTAGTGTCCTCTGCCCCTCTCACATCACCTCCCACAGTAGTGTCCTCTTGTCCTCTGCCCCTCTCACATCACCTCCCCTCTACAGCAGTGTCCTCTGTCCCTCTCACATCCCCCCCCCCCACAGTAGTGTCCTCTGTCCCTCTCACATCCCCCCCCCCCACAGTAGTGTCCTCTGCCCCTCTCACATCCCCCCACAGTAGTGTTATCTGCCCCTCTCACATGACCTCCCCCCACAGCAGTGTCCTCTGCCGCTCTCACATCACCCCCGACAGTAGTGTCCTCTGCCCCTCTCACATCACCTCCCACAGTAGTGTCCTCTTGTCCTCTGCCCCTCTCACATCACCTCCCCTCTACAGCAGTGTCCTCTGTCCCTCTCACATCACCCCCCCCCCACAGTAGTGTCCTCTGCCCCTCTCACATCCCCCCACAGCAGTGTCCTCTGCCCCTCTCACATCCCCCCACAGTAGTATCCTCTGCCCCTCTCACATCACTCCCCACAGTAGGGTTCTCTGCCCCTCTCACATCACCCCCCACAGCAGTATCCTCTGCCCCTCTTACATCACCTCCCCCCACAGTAGTGTCCTCAGCCCCTGTCACATCCCCCCCACAGTAGTGTCCTCTTCCCCTTTCACATCACCTCCCCCCACAGTAGTTTCCTCTGGCCATCTCACATCACCCCCCACAGTAGTGTCCTCTTCCCCTCTCACAACACTCCCCACAGTAAGGTTCTCTGCCCCTCTAACATCACCCCCCACAGCAGTGTGTGTCTTCTTCCCCTCTCACATCACCCCCCCCCCCACAGTAGTGTCCTCTGCTGCTCTAACATCACCCCCCCCCCCACAGCAATGTCCTCTGCCCCTCTCACATCACCCCCCCACAGCAGTGTCCTCTGCCCTCCCCGAGAGTGGAAAAGCACTTCCCTTCTGCACTCCCCTACAGCAGTACTTTCTGCCCCTCTACATAACCCCACCCATAATAGGGATCTCTGTCACTTCATCAACACCCACACTAGAGCTCTCTGTCCCTTTTCTATGATCCCTCTCTCCCCCACTAGTCCTTTCTGCCCCCTTCACACCCCCCCCCCACACACACAGTAGCGTGCCATGCCCTGTTACATCACACCCCCCCAGTAGTTCTTTCTGCCCCCTGGGTCCAGATGGGACAGTGGCTCGGTCCGGATCCAGATCTCTGTTTCCCCATTTATTGATGATTGAGCTAGAGGATTAAAACCAACCATTTGCCACTGACTGGGGTACTTGCAAGGGTCATATTTTAATAATTTAGTTAAATCCTTTAGCCCAATATGAAAAAAAAAACACGTTTGCGTAAGTGATTAAAAAGTGTTTGAAGTTAGGCTTTAATTTGATGGTCACTTATGTAAAGTCCATCCAAATCTACTACTCCATATAACACTACTCTCATCACAAAGTGACAATGCTGCTGTCCAAGGTTGGTTACATTGCTCCTTTGTAGATACAATGGAGAAATGAGAGTACCCACTCTAAAGCCGCGTACACACAATCAGATTTTCCAACGGGAAATGTGTGATGACAGGCTGTTGGCAGAAATTCCGACCGTTTGTACGCTCCATCGGACAATTGTTGTTGGATTTTCCACTGACAAATGTTGGATGGCAGGTTTTAAAAATTTCCGCGGACAAATGTCGGTCGTCGGATTTTCCGAGCGTGTGTACACAAGTCCATCGGAGAAAAGTCCAAAGTACAAACATGCATGCTCGGAAGCAAGGACGAGCCAGAAGCGGTCGGTCTTGTAAACTAGCGTTCGTAATGGAGAAGTAACATTTGTGACGTGGCAAATTATGAAATCTCGAAATGCAGCGCGCAATTCTCTTCTTCTTTAATGGGATAATAATGAAGCTGCTTTGCTGGTAATACTGATGGAGTTATGGCAAACTAATTTTCAAAGGCTTTTTTTTCTAGTGATATCAAGAATAATATTATTATGCTTTTTTTTTTTTTTCGGCAAGTTACCACAACACCATTATCCCGTAGTTTTTAAGATCAAAGATGCAACTATGTTGGTGTCCCTTGTTAATTTTACATTGTATTTTTTAAAATGTAACTGCCTACTCCCAATCTGTCATTTGAAGTAAAACACATAGCCAAGTATTATTCTCCACAATTTTTTTTATTGTGCATTAAAAAAAGAAAACTAATAAAATTAGACATGCTATCTGCCAATAGAACTTAACCAAAAAGTGCATTCTATGCATACAAAAATATAGAAAATATAACAAATCAAATCATTGTTATTCAACCAAAAAATAAAATAAAAGCCTCATTCATGTGTCCTACTTCTTAATATAGGGGGTCAACAATGCCAAGAGTTGGTGAAAGCAGGGGTCCTTCATCCGGAGATAATTCCAAAAATCATCTGGATTATTCTGGAGCTCCCGCAGCAAAGGCATATGACATAATTGGTCACGATTAATAAAGCAACCAATTTTTGGTCCAAGAACTCCTCCTCCTGTTCATGGACTGGACTTGGGTCAAAGCAATAACTCCAAGGCCAATAATAAATAACACGGTATCTCCTCCGATTCCGCAACATGTCTGGTTGATGAACAGCCGTTCAGAAACAAACTGAAAAGCATGAAATGAAAAGCGCAAACTGAAAAGCAACACTCACCAAACTTCTAACACGAAATTAGCAGCAGGAGCCCAAAGGGTGGTGCTAAATATCTGAAAAACCACCTAGTATGTCACTACGTTTGTGTTTGTTGGCCGACAAATCCTTGCCGTTTGTATGCAAGACAAAATCCAGGCACACGCCTTCGGACAAAAGTCTGAGGTTTTGTCTGCGGAAAATTTGATCATGTGTACGAGGCTTTAGGCCTCATGCATACAGGATGTTTTGCCAACTCTCATAGAAGCCTTTCCTCCTGGCAGCAGTGTTTTGGTAGAAAAACCACCTGATGTTTGTAAAGGTGTTAAACGTGTTTAGGCTCCTTTATAGGACAAGGAGCTAGCAGTGTGGCGTTTTAGAGCACAGACCATACTGCAGGCGGTCATGCTCACACTATTGTGCTATATTATCAAATTTTTTGTAAGTGAAACTTTTTATTAAACTTTTATCTGTTTAAAAAGTTAATGCACTATGAGTTTTTTTCTACCTCTCCAACATGCTCATTTCTGAGCACTTCAAGCCGGTGTCTAATGTGAATCCCAGCTACTGTTCATAACTAGCTGAATTACCTTGGTGGACACACACACACACAAGGATCCTGTTGGAATCTCTTCAGCAGCAGGGGTAGTAGTTGCACAGCCTGAGATCCAGCAAGTGATCATTAACAGCTGATTTCCCATTGTGGAGACATGCGCATATAGATCATTTTGGGATCTTTGGATTTGGTAAGTTGCCATCTATTTATTCCTTAAGCCCCATACACACGATAGGACTTTGTACAAACTTTCCCTTGGATTTTTGTACAAAGGGCGTTGGCCAGAAGTTTGTCTTGCATACAGACGGCAGGACTTTTCCAGCCAACTTTCACCAAATTACGTGGTTTTTCAGCTCTTAACCACCACCCTTTGGTCAACTTCTGTATTGTTGTCTGATTTTGTGTCAATCTCGCCACTTTTATCGGCGAGATTGACACCTTGCGAGCTGGGTTCACACTGGTGCGGGATCCGACTTGGATCCCCGCCAATGCCAGGCACTGTGTTTGTTATGAATCTTGAGGGGGAACTCCACGCCAAATTTTAAATAAAAAACCAGCATGGGTTCCCCTCCAGGGGCATACCAGTCCCTTAGATCTGGTATGGATTTTAAGGGGAACCCCCTACGCCGAAAAAACAGCGTGGGGGTCCCCCCAAAATCCATACCAGACCCTTATCTGAGCACGCAGCCCTGCCGGTCAGAAAAGGGGGTGGGGACGAGCAAGCGCCCCCCCCTCCTGAGCCGTACCAGGCCGCATGCCCTCAACATGGGGGGTTCTTGCTTTGGGGGAGGGGGCACCCTGCGGCCTCCCCACCCCAAAGCACCTTGTCCCCATGTTGATGAGGACAAGGGCCTCTTCCCGACAACCCTGGCCGTTGGTTGTCGGAGTCTGCGGGCAGGGGGCTTATCGGAATCCGGGAGCCCCCTTTAACAAGGGGGCCCCTGGATCCCGGTCCCCACCATATGTGAATGAGTATGGGGTACATGGTACCCCTACCCATTCACCTAGGGAAAAAAGTGTCAAGAAAAAAACACAGTACACAGGTTTTTAAAGTAATTTATTAGGCAGCTCCGGGGGTCTTCTTCCGACTCCGGGGGTCTTCTTCCGACTTCAGGGGTCTTCCGACTCCGGGGCTCTCTCCGGCGTCTTCTCCTGGTGTCTGGATCTTCTGTCGGCTCCTCTGCTATCTTCTGCCGCTCTTTTGCTAGCGGTGGCCCAGACATCTGGATCGTCTTCTTCCCTCTTCTCTTCCAGAGATGTTGACACAGCGCTCTCTCCGGCTTTAATGCTGTCTGTGAGCTCTGCTATGACTTATATAGGCGGTGACCCCGCCCCCTACGACATCACAGTCCAGGGGCATGCTGGGACTGTGAGGTCATAAGGGGGCGTGGTCATGGCATCCTATGACGCACAGACAGCATTACAGCCAGAGAGAGCGTCGTGTCAACATCTCTGGAAGAGAAGAGGGAAGAAGACGATCCAGATGTCCAGGCTCCTCCGCTAGCAAAAGAGCGGCAAAAGAGCAGAAGATAGCGGAGGAGCCCGGCAGAAGGAAGAAGGCACCGGAGAAGAACCAGAAAGCGTGGAGACGACACTGGAGAGAGGGAGAAGAGGCCTGAGAGACCCCCGAAGTCGGCAGAAGACCCCAGAAGTCGGAAGAAGACCCCCGGAGCTGCCTAATAAATTACTTTTGAAACCTGTGTAGTATGTTTCATGTACCCCATACTCATTCACATTGGGTGGGGGGCCGGGATCTTGGGCCCCCTTATTAAAGGGGGCTCCCAGATTCCGATAAGCCCCCTGCCTGCAGACCCCGACAACCAACGGCCAGGGTTGTCGGGAAGAGGCCATTGTCCTCATCAACATACGGAGAAGGTGCTTTGGGGTGGGGGGGGCCGCAGGGCGCCCCCTCCCCCAAAGCACCCACCCCCCATGTTGAGGGCATGTGGCCTGGTACGGTTCAGGAGGGGGGGCGCTCGCTCGTCCCCACCCCCTTGCCTGACCGGCCGGGCTGCGTGCTCGGTTAAGGGTCTGGTATGGATTTGGGGGGACCCCCACGCCGTTTTTTCAGCGTAGGGGGTTCCCCTTAAACTCCATACGCCCCCAGAGGAGAATTCCCTCTTGCACTCGCCGCAATAGGAAAATGTGTTTTTCCTATTGTAGCCAGCGCGAGATGTACAGTACCCTGTTGCCGAGAACCAGCGCGATGGATTCGCGCTGGAAACATTCTCGCGGCCACGTACTGTAGTTTGTACAAAAGTCAGATGCTTTTGTGTACACACGATCGGACTTTGCTCCATTGGACTTTTGTTGCCGAAAAGTTTGTCTGTTCGCACAGCCAACAAAAGTCCGATGGAAACAGAAAAAGTTTGTCCGATGGAGCATACACACGGTCGGATGTTGCTCCAAAACAGCTAATTTGCATGTTTGTTGTCAAAAAGTCCGATCGTGTATACGGGCCTTTAGCATGGTGATCTAGCAGTTGATTTACAGATGGACTAATTTTTATACACACAGTTTTTTGTCATTAAGGTTGTTCTTAACATAACTATCATTTTGAACTTACCTATTAGAGTTTTTTGCACTCATAATTGTATTTCATTTCAGGATTCTTGTTTTTCAGACTTTGTTTCACTAGTTTGTTTCAAGTTTTTTGTTATTTTTTTTTTATCAATTGTTTACACACATTTGGTATTTGCATATAAGACTATGAACTTATACATTTAGTTTTGACAGCGCACTTTACACTTAATACCATATTTACCACATCACACCAATCCAGGGATTTTTTCAGCTCTGCAGTCTTTCACTATATTGGCCAAGCGCACCCTTTTTTAATTGTATATAGGCTAACATGCAGGGGCAGGAAAAAAGACCAGAAACCCCTAGGAGCAGCTGAAAAATATCCAGTGTGCATGAACCTTAAAGTGGATGTAAACCCAATGTCATCCTTTGTAAACTACTGTCATAGGGGTTATCTATAAGGATATACATGCCTCCTGCATGTATCTTTACCTGTCAAATGTCTCCCCTCTGTCTGTTACTGCATATTTTGTGGGTGGGTCTGTTGTCTGGAGCTCGGTGGGTGGAGTCGTGATGTCAGTAGACTCCCCGCCCACCTCTACACTCCCCTGTGTATTTCTAACACTGAACTTCTGCTATGATCTCTAACATCCAGTGAAAAGACAGCAAAGTAACCACATGATTTCAGCATGCCAAATCATGCTGAGGTGTGGAACAGCCAATCCTTGCAGAGCTGCTGAAGAAAGGAGTGGGCGAGGGAATTAAAAAATACTGCATGTCTTTTAGGCTAGTGCATGAGATGTAAATCACCTGTCACTCACAGCAAGGGGGAGTATTTGACAAAGTTTTTCTCAGTTTGTCAAGATTTATCTCACTGAACAATAAAAGAGGATTGCTCAGAGATGGATTAACTCTATGTGGCAAGACTGGGCTCAAATGATAGGAAATCTTATACTCTACAGTATGATAAAAAAAAAAAATTCAAGTTTACATCCACTTTAAGACAGAAAGGGGGTTATTTACTAACGTCAAATCCACTTTGCACCACAAGTGGAAATTTCAAGTGCAAATTGCACTGAAATTGCACTTGGAAGTGCAGTCGCTGTAGATCCGAGGGGGGCATGCAAGGAAAAAAAACAGCATTTTAGCTTGCACATGATTGGATAATAAAATCAGCAGAGCTTCCCCTCATTTCAGATCTACCCCTCAGACTTACAGCGACTGCACTTCCAGATGCACTTTCAGTGCAATTTCAAGTGCACTTTGCACTTGTAGTGCAAAGTGGATTTGCCTTTCGTGAATAACCCCCTCTGTGTGTTTAGTGGCTGGAGTACCAAGTGAATATAAAGCAAAAAAATATATAACCTAATAAAAAAGCAGGGTCTGCAATGGCGTAACTAGAACCTTCAGGGCCCTGATGCAAGAAACCATGAAGGGCCCCCCTGATCCCCACACAGGGCCCTTTCCTCCGATCCAGGTGGCGGAACGCTAGGGCCCGGTCACAAGTGGGTGCCTGCATATAAAGTAACCGATTTCTCCATTTCCCCCCGCTTCTCCTCCTCTCCCTCCCGCAGGCATTCAGCGGCTGCAGGAGGAAAATGGAGAGATCGGTTCCTCTATGCCAGTGTTTCTCAATCTTTTTCCAGTCAGGGCACCCTTGAAGTATAGGTGAATGGGGCTGCAATACAACCACTCCCCAACTGTGTACTTTGCACGCAGTTGCAGCATAGCGATGAAGCATTTATCGTGTTAAAATAGGCAGTCAGGAGGCAACATATTGCCTCTTTACTGGCTGTCAAATGCCTCTGAAAAGTGATCTGAGCATGGATCGCTTTTCAGAGGATCCATGGTACTATGTACAAATCAGTTCTGACTGTACACATATAGGGGGTTCAGGATTAAAAGCGCATACATAAAATGTGCATGCATACATGTACACACACACATACACACAAATATATATAAATACACACACATATATAAAAACGCACATATATAAATGCACATATGCGCGCACACATACATGCATGCACATACTTGGCACACACACACATACCACATACATGCGCACACGCATACATACACATGTGCACACACACACGCGCACACACATACATGCGCGCACACACACACACACACACACACACACATATATATAAATACACATACATACAAAACGGAAAATTATATACTCACCTTTCCATAATTTTCCTTTCCTGACGCATCCCATGGCAGCACACACACTGGGTTGTAACTCCGCCCCCACAACCTGATAGGACTGATTAGCTATAAGTTTTGAAGAGGAGCCCCCCACTGCATTCTCAGTATCTATCACCTTAGACGGGTGGGTATCTGTATGCTGCCATGGGATGCGTCAGGAAAGGAAAATTACGGAAAGGTGAGTATACAATTTTCAGTTTTCCTAACGCATCATGGCAGCACACACACTGGGAAATAACCATCTACATGGGTGGGTGCTGTGCAAGAAGATTTATTTTATTCACAGGATATGGAAGAATTCGCTTTAATGATCAATCTCCCAAATTCAACCGTCGTTAAACGAGCCAGGTCTATTCTGTAGTAAGACATGAATGTGGTTCTAGAAGACCAAGTTGCTGCTTTGCAAATTATTTACAGAGACACTCTACAATACGCTGCCCGAGATGTCGCCACTGCCCTGGTCGAATGAGCCTTTAGGTCGTTAGTTATTGGAAGAAGCTGGATTGCATATGCCTTTTTAATGATCTTTATTAGCCAAGAGGCTATTGTCCTGGAAGAAGCTGCCTGACCTTTCTTAGGGCCGTGCGGTATGATTAGCAAGTTTTCTGATTTCCTGCATGTGTTAGTGGCCTCCAGATATAAAGAAATAAGTGATTTAATATCTAGTGGATGTGGATTCCCTTGGCTAGTGAGGAATGCTGGTAAACTGATCTCTGGATTGAAGTGGAAAGCAGATGCCACCTTAGGTATGAATTGTTTACATGGTGTTAATACAACTCCATCAGGATAGAACAGCAAATGAGGCTCTTTTATTGAAAGTGCCACTAAAAAGGTTAATTTGAGGGTTAGGTCCCATACAGATACTGACTCCAAAGGAAAAAACGGTTCTTTTGATAAGGCTTCTAGAACCATTGTTAAGTCCCATGTCGGGAAGGTCGGCTTCCTGGGTGGTCTTAATTTCAAACATGCTTTTTGAAATTGGATTATGAGAGGATTGAAGGCGCATTTGATTCCCATCATGGCTGATAAGGATAAGATATTTGAACCTTTAGGGTGCTTGAACTTAGACCTCTCTCCAGACCTAGTTGTAAAAATTCAAGAATTTGTGACACTGTAGGAGAAAGTGGGTCCCAGGACTGTTCTTGTGCTAACGTAGTGAATCTCTCCAAAATTCTGTTATAAGTGCCATTAATCGACTTCTTCCTTGCCTGTTGTAAGGTGGCCACCACCCTTAGAGAGCAACCTTGATCTAGAAGCCTCTACCTTTACACTTCCAAGCCATTAGGTGTAGTCTTTCTGGTGCTGGATGTAGGAACTGGCACTGTGAGAGTACAACCGGAGTTACCGGAAGGAGTAATGGGTCCTCTGTACTCAGTTGTAGGATGGACGTGAACCATTGCCTCCTCGGCCAAAACGGTATTACTGCAATCACCATGGATGTTGAGTTCCTTAGCCTGGCTAGGAACCTGGCTATTAAGGGGATTGGAGGGAATATGTAACCTAAACGGAACCTCCACTAGTGATGGAGACAGTCGACCCCTAGTGCTGTTGGATAGGCGACCCTCGCCAGAAACTTGGCACACTTGTTGTTCATTGGAGTTGCTGCCAAGTCAATATCAGGAATGCCCCATTTGTGTGTTAGAAGAGAAAAAGCTTGGTGACTTCCAAATGGATCTGGGCCCAGTCGAGGATAGGACACACCTGCATGAGGGCACTGCCCCGGGTGCCCCCCTGCCTTCGGATGTAATTCACTGCCACCGTATTGTCCATGCGTACTAATACACTTATCCAGGGGCGGATCCAGAGTCTTGTCTCGGGAGGGGCACTGCCAGAAAATACGTTTTTTTGTGGGCAATTTATCGGGTAAATGGCTGGTGTTGGCGCTTCAATCATCCTGGCACCATGGTTGTTATGGTGTCAGGATGATTGAAGCGCATTATTTCTATTATTACATTGTAGTATAAAATGAAATGGTTCAACTCACCATAATGCAGAATCAGTGGGAGCCCTGAGTGTGTCACTTACCACCGTCACCTGCCACATGTTGCGAATTGTCACTTGCCTGCCACCAGATGCAGATTGTCACTTGCCACATCACCTGCCACACCTTGCGGATTGTCACTTTGCCATGTCACCTGCCACACGTTGCGGATTGTCGCTTGCCTGCCACCAGATGCAGATTGTCACTTGCCACACCTTTGTGGATTGTCACTTGCCACATCACTTGCCACACCTTGCGTATTGTCACTTGCCACACCTTGCAGATTGTCACTTGCCACACCTTGCGGATTGTCACTTGCCACACGTTGCGGATTGTCACTTGCCACGTCGCCTGCCACACATTGCGGATTGTCACTTGCCACACGTTGCAGATTGTCAGTTGCCACGTCACCTGCCACACCTTGCGGATTGTCACTTGCCACGTCACCTGCCACACCTTGCGGATTGTCACTTGCCTGCTAAGGTGGTGTTTTTTTTCTTGTCTATTGCTGTCCCAGAGTCAGGCAGCAGAGAGTTTTGTTTTTTTTTATTTCCACTTCAGCGAAAATTTTCTGAGAGACGTTGTATCAACTTTGGAGATCAAATTTGTCCCCTCTCATTTTTCACATCATTGTGGATTTATTCAAGATTATCTTTATTAATTTTCCAAACAAATATTTAATTTATTTTAATTAGAAAAAGTTAAAAATATATAACTACCACAATTCCTCTATCCCTTCCTTGTCACTCAATCAGTTATCCCCGACTTCCCGCCCTCCCCCCCACTTCTATCTGGTTTGCTTCTTCCCAAGTTTCTTATCATTCTAGCTCAATACCTACTCCTTCCTTCATTTTGTCTAAGTATATATCCAAGGTTTTATATATTTTCCATCCCTCCCAGAGTCTATTACACTTGTTATCTCTTCTCTCCCTGTTTCTCAGCAAATCCATTTTACAGTAATAGTCTATTTTTTCGTACCACTCTCTTATATCTGGTTTTCCACTTTTTAACCAATATTTTGGGATCAGACCCTTTGCGGCATTCAGGAGTTTTGGGACCATTGATCTCATATATTGTTTCTTTGGTATTTTATGATCGTGAATAGGGATGAGCTTCGAGTTCGAGTCGAACTCATGTTCTACTCGAACATTGGCTGTTCGCAAGTTCGCCGAACAGCGAACAATTTGGGGTGTTCGCGGCAAATTCGAATGCCGCGGAACACCCTTTAAAAGTCTATGGGAGAAATCAAAAGTGCTAATTTTAAAGGCTTATATGCAAGTTATTGTCATAAAAAGTGTTTGGGGACCTGGGTCCTGCCCCAGGGGACATGGATCAATGCAAAAAAAAGTTTTAAAAACGGACGTTTTTTCAGGAGCAGTGATTTTATTAATGCTTAAAGTCAAACAATAAAAGTGTAATATCCCTTTAAATTTCGTACCTGGGGGGTGTCTATAGTATGCCTGTAAAGGGGCGCATGTTTCCCGTGTTTAGAACAGTCTGACAGCAAAATGACATTTTGAAGGAAAAAACTCATTTAAAACTACCGCGGCTATTGCATTGCCGACAATACACATAGAAGTTCATTGATAAAAACGGCATGGGAATTCCCCACAGGGCAACCCCGAACCAAAATTAAAAAAAAAAAATGATGTGGGGGTCCCCCTAAATTCCATACAAGGCCCTTCGGGTCTGGTATGGATATTAAGGGGAACCCCAGCCAAAATTTAAAAAAAAAATTGACGTGGGGTTCCCCCTAAATTCCATACCAGACCCTTCAGGTCTGGTATGGATTTTAAGGGGAACCCCGCGCCAAAAAAAAAAAAAAAAACGGCGTGGGGTCCCCCTAAAAATCCATACCAGACCCTTATCCGAGCACGCAACCTGGCAGGCCGCAGGAAAAGAGGGGGGGACGAGAGTGCGGCCCCCCCCCCCCTCCTGAACCGTACCAGGCCACATGCCCTCAACATTGGGAGGGTGCTTTGGGGTAGCCCCCCAAAGCACCTTGTCCCCATGTTGATGAAGACAAGGGCCTCATCCCCACAACCGTGGCCGGTGGTTGTGGGGGTCTGCGGGCGGGGGGCTTATCGGAATCTGGAAGCCCCCTTTACCAAGGGGACCCCCAGATCCCGGCCCCCCCCCTGTGTGAAATGGTAAGGGGTTACTTACCCCTACCATTTCACTAAAAAACTGTCAAAAATGTTAAAAATGACAAGAGACAGTTTTTGACAATTCCTTTATTTAAATGCTTCTTCTTTCTTCCTTCATCTTCTTCTTCTTCTGGTTCTTCTGGCTCTTCTGGTTCTTCCTCCGGCGTTCTCGTCCAGCATCTCCTCCGCGGCGTCTTCTATCTTCTTCTCCTCGGGCCGCTCCGCACCCATGGCATGAGGGGGGAGGCTCCCGCTCTTCTCTTCATCTTCTTCTTCATCTTCATCTTCTTCTTCATCTTCTTCTTCTTCTTCTTCTCTTCTTCATCTCTTCTTCCTTCTTCATTTCTTCTGCGGGCCGCTCCGCATCCATGCATGGAGGGAGGCTCCCGCTGTGTGACGGCGTCTCTTCGTCTGACGGTTCTTAAATAACGGGGGGCAGGGCCATCCGGTGACCCCGCCCCCCCTCTGACGCACGGTGAATTGACGGGACTTCCCTGTGACGTCACGGGGAATGCCACAGGGAAGTCCCGTCATGTCCCGTGCGTCAGAGGGGGGCGGGGTCACCGGGTGGCCCCGCCCCCCGTTATTTAAGAACCGTCAGACGAAGAGACGCCGTCACACAGCGGGAGCCTCCCTCCATGCATGGATGCGGAGCGGCCCGCAGAAGAAATGAAGAAGGAAGAAGAGATGAAGAAGAGAAGAAGAAGAAGAAGAAGAAGATGAAGAAGAAGATGAAGATGAAGAAGAAGATGAAGAGAAGAGCGGGAGCCTCCCCCCTCATGCCATGGGTGCGGAGCGGCCCGAGGAGAAGAAGATAGAAGACGCCGCGGAGGAGATGCTGGACGAGAACGCCGGAGGAAGAACCAGAAGAGCCAGAAGAACCAGAAGAAGAAGAAGATGAAGGAAGAAAGAAGAAGCATTTAAATAAAGGAATTGTCAAAAACTGTCTCTTGTCATTTTTAACATTTTTGACAGTTTTTTAGTGAAATGGTAGGGGTAAGTAACCCCTTACCATTTCACACAGGGGGGGGGCCGGGATCTGGGGGTCCCCTTGGTAAAGGGGGCTTCCAGATTCCGATAAGCCCCCCGCCCGCAGACCCCCACAACCACCGGCCACGGTTGTGAGGATGAGGCCCTTGTCTTCATCAACATGGGGACAAGGTGCTTTGGGGGGCTACCCCAAAGCACCCTCCCAATGTTGAGGGCATGTGGCCTGGTACGGTTCAGGAGGGGGGGGGGGCCGCACTCTCGTCCCCCCCTCTTTTCCTGCGGCCTGCCAGGTTGCGTGCTCGGATAAGGGTCTGGTATGGATTTTTAGGGGGACCCCACGCCGTTTTTTTTTTTTTTTTTGGCGCGGGGTTCCCCTTAAAATCCATACCAGACCTGAAGGGTCTGGTATGGAATTTAGGGGGAACCCCACGTCAATTTTTTTTTTAAATTTTGGCTGGGGTTCCCCTTAATATCCATACCAGACCTGAAGGGCCTTGTATGGAATTTAGGGGGACCCCCACATCATTTTTTTTTTTTAATTTTGGTTCGGGGTTGCCCTGTGGGGAATTCCCATGCCGTTTTTATCAATGAACTTCTATGTGTATTGTCGGCAATGCAATAGCCGCGGTAGTTTTAAATGAGTTTTTTCCTTCAAAATGTCATTTTGCTGTCAGACTGTTCTAAACACGGGAAACATGCGCCCCTTTACAGGCATACTATAGACACCCCCCAGGTATGAAATTTAAAGGGATATTACACTTTTATTGTTTGACTTTAAGCATTTTTAAAATCACTGCTCCTGAAAAAACGGCCGTTTTTAAAACTTTTTTTTGCATTGATCCATGTCCCCTGGGGCAGGACCCAGGTCCCCAAACACTTTTATTGACAATAACTTGCATATTAGCCTTTAAAATTAGCACTTTTGATTATTCATGTTCGTGTCCCATAGACTTTAACGGTGTTCGCGTGTTCGAACGAATTTTTTTCCTGTTCGCATGTTCTGGTGCGAACCGAACAGGGGGGTGTTCGGCTCATCCCTAATCGTGAAACAAGCAGGTCCATATATTTTGTTCCATTCTCTCACCAGTTATCTCCCCTATATTTTTTACTATTTCTTGCCAGTAATCCATTATTATTGGACACTCCCACCATATATGTGTCATCGTAGCTCTTTGACTGCATTTTCCCCAACACAAGGGTGTTTTCTCTTGTTGATATCTGTGGGTTCTTACTGGTGTCAGGTACCACCTTGCTAACAGCTTATAGTTCATTTCAATGGTCTTCATATCCCAGGCATTATTGTATCCCATTTCTATCATCTTTTCCACTTTCTGATCTTCAAATTTTAAATTCATTTCTCTCTCCCATTGTTTGATGTGATGTACTCAGGTCTTTCTTGTCCACCTAAATCAGCCAATATTCCATAGATTCTTGATATTCCATTTTTCAGTGGCATTTGGGTGAAACAGAGTTTTTCCAAGGGGCTTAATTTCTCTTCTTCTCTAAGTGGATGTGGTATTGTATTTACTAGATGTCTTAATTGGCAATAATTCCATTCGCTCATCTTCCACCCATTAATTTCTTCTATTTCTAGTCATGTTTTAATCCTACCTTTTATGGTGATATCTTTCAGTTGTGGATTTCTTATTTCTCATCCTACAAATATTTCCTTCCCTGGAGTAAAAAAATTTGTTCCTGTGAGTGCTAACGGTGAATTGTATCTCCACTGATTCTTCGTGTGTACTATATCCCAGATTTTAAAAACGTTTTTAGTTATTTCGTGAGTTTCCGAATCCATTAATCTGAACTTTCATGGTATCCATATGTTTTTGTGCAATGTGGTTTTACTTATTGTGTTTTCCATCTCCACCCACTTTTTTTCACTATTTCCGTTTGTCCACTCAATCATTCGTGACAAGACTATTGCTTTATAATACCTACTTATATGTGGAGTTGCTAATCCTCCGTGCTCCCTTTTCCTTGTGATTTGTGCAAATTTAATTCTCATTTTTTTATTATGCCAAATGTATTTTAACAATATTGTTTTCATTATTTTGAAAAAACTCTATGGAATCCTTACTGGCAACATCTGAAATTTGTAAATTATTTTTGGAAGTACCATCATTTTAAACATATTTATTCTTCCAATCCATGATATTGGTTGTATACTTAATTTTTTTTGTTTCTTCCTTGACCTCATTGATTAATGGGATATAATTTGCCGGGAAGATTTTTTCAACCTTTGAGGTTAATTTAATTCCAAGGTATTTTAGTTCTTCTTTTACCCATGTGAATGGAAATTCTTTTTGGAGGGACAGAACTTCCCTTTTTCCTAGTCCGATAGTTAATATCTCTGTTTTTATCGGGTTTATTTTGAAATTTGACAGTTCCCCATATTCTTTTATTTCTTTCAATATATTTGGCAGAGTTACTCTTGGGTTAGTTACAAACATCAGGATATTATCTGCGTATGCCGCTATTTTGTGCTCTTTTTCTCCAACTCTCACCCCTCTCACATCCTGATTGTTTCGAAATGCCGCCAGGAATGGTTCCAATGCCAATACATATACTAGTGGGGAAAGCGGACAACCTTGCCGTGTTCCATTCTGCATCGGGATCAAAGGTGAAAGTCTGGGGGGCGTGGCCAAGGCAGGCATGTGAGAGGACGCATCTCCCACAGCTCCCAGCAGTGATCCGGTAACCGATCCTCCCCCAGCCCACATACCGACTTTATTTTGCCCTATGCAGCACGGGCACGATCCTGAGACCCCAGGGGATCATCCGCCGGCTCTCTGCACCAGAGGAAAGTTCCGAAAAGGACAAACTGAGATGACGGGCCTGGAGATCCAAGATGGCGCCGCGGCGTCCTCAGCGAAGCACACACCGCGCGGACAGGACAAGCTGAAAGACTCTTGGCCTAAAGCAAGTAAGACACCAAAACTTACTGGCAAAGACGCCCCTAGAGACATGATCTACTATGCACAGAAAATGGCTGGGACACTGGGAACAGAGCAGTCATCCAGCCAGGCTGGGACACATGCTATGCAGGCAGACATCACACAGGTGCTCTGGGGAGAGGAGGAGGGGGAGCAGTCAGCCCTTGCATCTGGGGAACCACAAAGCCCAGCGGACCCGGACGATGTACAGCCTACTTTAGCTGACATACTCAGAGCTGTGAACAATTGCACAGCTTCAGTTAACACCTTGAAGGAGCAATTTGGGGGTCTGAGAGAAGATGTGTCATTACTAAGGCAAGACATGCAAAAGATACGTGAGCGCATCACGGCTGTGGAAAGCAGAGTCAGTGACATGGAAGACCAATTACCACCTATAACACAAGATACCAGAACAGCACTGCAATTAGCCAGGGATGCATGCGATCATGCAGAGGATTTGGAAAATCGCTTAAGGCGAAACAATGTTCGCATAGTGGGGTTGCCTGAGAAGGTGGAGGGCAGGGACCCCACTACTTATGTTGAAAACTGGCTAATGGAACTTTTTGGGAAAAATGCATTCTCCCCAATGTTTGCGGTGGAACGTGCTCACAGAGTGCCCTCACGCCCTCCTCCACCAGGGGGCCCTCCAAGATCCATTCTTGCAAGAATTTTACATTACAAGGATAGAGAAGCAGTGCTGAGACATGCTCGAGAGAAGGCAAATGTTCTCCACAATGGTGTCCGGGTATCCTTTTATCCGGACTTCTCGGCAGAGGTCCAGAGGTGCAGAGCTAAATTCACTGACGTGAAACGCAGACTGCGACTTCTGCAACTCCCATACGCTATGCTATATCCGGCGAAACTTCGGATTGTGGTGAGAGGCCAAGCACAGTTCTTTGAATCCGCTAAGGACGCTTCAGTCTGGTTGGACAGAAATGAGCAGGCATTGAAACGGCAGGCTCCACAAGACGAAGACTAAAAGGACTGAACCGGCTACTTGCAGAGGGCTGGGATACTAGAAAATGTCATTATGTTCCTTTTTTCTAGATGGGCAACCAGAACATACCTTATCCTTTATTTCCAGTGTTGACAGATGTTCCTTGGCTGGGGGACTGAATATTCCTAAGCAGTGCAATGAGAGCGAATTGGACCAAAAGTTGAATTTACGAATGATCATTTTCAGTAAAAAAGAGCGATGGAATGTCGCATACGTTGCTAAAGTTGCCATGTTGGCAGAATGTGCAGTTTATAGCACAAGAAAGTTTTCTTTTTCACCACCCCCCACTGAAACGGGGAAGACCCTAGCAATAAGAGTTACAAGCAGAACGAAGGATACCTCAACAGGACACGAATTCATCAAACCTACGGCAAACCTAGCAGAACCTCGCTACAGAAATGGATCCACTACCTTGCACAGGTGCACACAAAGTACCGGTCAATACTACTCACCTACAAGCAGACATGGCGGACATCCCAATAGTATCCTGGAACGTTAGGGGACTACACTCCCCATTGAAGCGTACCATGATTCGCATGTGTTTGAAGAAGTACATCCCCGGAATTCTCTGCTACCAGGAGACCCACTTGACTGCGGACACTGTGAGCTTCCTGGGATACTCCTGGGTAGGAAAGGCCTATCACTCCACGCACACCTCATATTCTAGGGGGGTGAGCGTGTTGATCCATGGCAACCTGGACTTTGAAGAAATCGCAAATGAAATTGATAGTGAAGGTCGTTATGTTTTTCTTCATTGCAGGTTGGGTACACTGACTTGTGTACTGGCGGTGGTATATATTCCTCCCCCCTTCACGGCGGCGGTGCTTAGGTCTCTGCTGACATTTATGGATGGCAGGCCTGACGCACCGCTGTTGGTAACGGGGGACTTTAATTGCTGCTTAAATCCAATTGAAGATAGACACCCAGGACCCGGAGCCTCTGCCCTCTCCAGGGCTACCCCCCTGGCGCGGTTGTTGCAAGAGGTGGGCTGGGTGGATGTCTGGAGACATAGGAACCCTGGAGTTAGACAATTTACATGCTTTTCCAAAACCCATGGTTGTTTATCTAGAATTGACCTGGGGGTGTGCAGCTTAAACATGCTCCTGTTTGTTTCTGATATGATACATAGGCCCCGCAGTGTATCAGACCACTCACCAGTGGTTATACGGCTTATAATTGCCCCAATAGTTACACTACCTAAAGCCCCTTGGAAATTTAATGCTTTTTGGTTGAAACTGTTCCGCTCACACGAGGGGATAGTTGGGAGCATGTGTGAGTTTTTCCGCACCCAGGATCCAGATGAATCGATGATTGGGCAATGGGATGCCTTTAAGGCATATTTGAGGGGTGTGTTAATTGCTGAAATTAATAAGGTTAAAAAAGACTCTTCAGCACTTAAAAATGAACTTGAAACTAGAGTACAAGAGATGTAACAATTATATGTCACGGATCCTTCCGATTCGACCAAGGAGGCATGGCAGGCGGCTCTTTCTGCATACCGCCAACTGCTGTCCTCATCGGCCGACAAGAAGAGATTCTTTGCTAAGCAGGCGTTTTTTGAGGAGGGCGAGAAAACAGGCCGCATACTGGCGAGAATCGCAAATGCATACCAGAAGTCCCCAACTATAGGTGCTATTAGGACTAAGGAGGGAAACATAGTTAACACGCCTGAAAAGGTGCTGCAGGTACTAAACGCGTTTTATGAAGATTTATATAAGCCGGGTACATCTTATACATCTGACGAGTTAGAACAATACTTAGGACAGATAGATTTCCCTAGATTAAACAAAGATCAGAGAGGGCTCTTGGAGAATCCCCTTACAGTGGAAGAACTACAGGAGGCGGTTGGATCTTTTCTTAACTGCAAAGCGCCCGGGGAGGACGGAATTCCCATAGAAATATATAAACAGTATCCTACTGAGTTACTACCCCAGTTACTTAAAGTCTTTAATAGAGCCCGGGAGGAAGGCCACCTACCAATATCAATGTCAAGGGCCAATATTATTTTGTTACTCAAACCTGGTAAGGATCCAGTAGATCCAGGGGCGTATCGCCCGATCTCCCTGCTACAGAGTGACGTGAAAATATTAGCGAAAGCTTTGGCCATTAGATTAAATGGAGTTATCACTTCAATCGTCCATGGAGACCAAGCTGGCTTCATGCCCAATAAATCGACGGCAGTTAATTTGAGAAGGCTATTCCTTAATATGCAGTCCAAAGCAGATAATATGGGTTCCAGGGCCTTGCTGTCACTGGATGCCACTAAGGCATTTGACAGCATAGACTGGAACTATCTG
Organism: Aquarana catesbeiana; assembly: GCF_042186555.1. Classification (NCBI taxonomy): domain Eukaryota; kingdom Metazoa; phylum Chordata; class Amphibia; order Anura; family Ranidae; genus Aquarana; species Aquarana catesbeiana. The sequence continues at coordinate 491,572,916 of NC_133326.1, read as the reverse complement.
TGGTCGGTCCTGCAGAGTTTTGGCTTTGGCCCCCAGTTTGTATCTTGGATTAGACTCCTTTATAGTCGACCGGAGGCCGCTGTGAGGGTTTCCGGCTATCTTTCCCCAAGCTTCGTGTTGAGGAGGGGTACGAGACAGGGATGTCCCCTGTCTCCTCCCCTTTTCGCGCTGGCTATTGAACCATTGGCGATCGGGATCAGGGCAAATCGGGGCATTACAGGCTTCTGCTATGGTGACATGCAGGAAAAAATTATGTTGTACGCCGATGACACTATGCTCCTACTCGGTGACACTGGCCCCTCCCTTCAGGAGGCCATGTCGACCATATCTAAATTTGGGAAGTTCTCTGGCCTGCATATAAATTGGTCAAAGTCTGCCCTTCTTTTATTAGATGGAGATGAATCACAGGAGGTATGCGCCACTTGTCCCATCCCGATTGCCACTACTTTCAAGTACTTAGGGATCCAAATCACGTCCCAGCCCCGGGACTTTATACATTTAAATATATTTCCACTCCTACAGCGCTTCAGAGACAAAATTAAGACCTGGAACTCTCTCTTAATGTCAGTAGCAGATAGAGTAAACCTAGTGAAGATGATTCTCATGCCACAGTTACTTTATTTTCTACATAATACCCCTATGGTTATCCCATTAAAAATATTTCACATAGTAAATGCCATTTTCCGAACCCTTAATTGGAAAAATGGTCCCGCCCGGATCAAATTAGAACATCTACAGAGACCCAAGGACTGTGGTGGATTGGCATTGCCCAACCCATGGCTGTACTACCTGGCCTCTCAACTGCAGCATCTGATTGGTACATTTGTCCCGTCACAAAACTCATCTCACAGGCTAATGATTCACACAGTGGGTAAGGGTCCGATTCACATGGCTTTAGAGGCATTGGCCTTCACTAAACCACATAAAAAATACCCAACGTTCAGTCTTATTCAAAAGGTGTGGAATAAGACCAAATATCTCCAGAACGTAGATGGATATACGGAATATAGTCCCATTTGGCACAATGACACATATGGGGAACTAGCTAAATTACAATGCGGAGCTCGTTGGAAGCAGTTTGGAATCACTCATATAAAGCATATATTTAGGGAAGGTGTGTTGCGCACATTTTCTGATTTAAAAGAAGCTTATAATTTGCCAGCATCAATGTCATTCTACTATATGCAACTTAGACACGCAGTACAGACACAGGGCCGCTCCTCGGAGTGGCACTTATCGCCAACCCCGGTTTTCAACCTTCTGGGGGATGCTGGCTCATCTAAGGGATTTATCTCCCAATGCTATGCTATCCTGTTGCAATCCGTGATGAGACACCATCCCTTGAGGGTGAGAGAGAAGTGGGAGACAGAGGTGGGACAGCTGGATGGGGATCAGTGGGAGGAGATCTTTCAGGCAGTGAACCAATGTTCACTTAATGTGTCACAAAAACTCACCCAACTATATATACTATTGAGAACATACTATACTCCGCACAGATTACACTTAATGAACAGGCTGACGGAACCAACATGTACTAGATGTAAACGTGAACATGGTGACCTGATACATATGCTGTGGAGATGTCCCAAGTTACATATGTACTGGGCAGGAGTGGTACAAAATATCAACTCAATCTTTAATGTGAGTCTTCCACAGGACCCTAGAGCGTGTCTCTTGGGTGCTTTGGAGGAATACGAATGGGAAGGACACAACAGAGAAGCTGTGCATAGAGTACTTTTTCAGGCCAGAAGGCTGATTATGACTCACTGGAAGTCCGATAGGTCCCTGACTGTTAAGGAGTGGACTGAAAGTATTAACACGACTCTAAAAATGGAAAAGTTGATTTACCAACATAGAGGTAGCATGCCAAAATTTGAAAAAATATGGGGTCCATGGTTAGATGTACCGGGATTAGCACCTATGGAACTGGTATACGACAGGTTGTTAGGAATCAATGCTGGGTGAGACATGGATAGAGGTTAACTGTGATTGGAACTAGCTTTTAGCTGTTATATTGAGATTGTTACTTGGCTATTGGATTATGTGTTGCATAAGAGGTACTGTGTAATCCTGTTTACAATGTTTGTAATGCTTTCCCTGCAAATTTAATAAAATCTTGTTGGATTAAAAAAAAAAAGGTGAAAGTCTGCCATTAACCTTTACCATTGCTGTTGGACCGTTATATAGATTTGTTACTCACTTCATCATTTTTGGTCCTAGCCCCAAATGCAGCAACATGTCCATCATGAATCCCCAGTCTACCCTGTCAAATGCTTTCTCTGCATCTATTGACAGGAATAGAGCTGGGGATTCACTTTGTTTACTCCTGTGTAACATCAATATTGTTTTTAAGCTGTAGTCCCTTCCTTCTCTCCCCGGTACAAATCCAGTCTGGTTGGGATTTATCCAGAGTGGAATTAATTTTTTTTAGTCTAGTAGCTAAAATTTTAGCATAGAGTTTTGTGTCCTTGTTCAACAGAGCAATAGGTCTGTATCTTGAACAATTAGTTCTATCTTTCCCTTCTTTGGATAATATTGTAATGTGGGCTAATAGCGATTCTCGTCTTATTTCTTCTTCGTCCCCTATATTGTTCAGATATTCTTGTAACTTAGGGATCAGTTGTTCTTGAAATTTTTTATAATATTTGACCGTGAACCCGTCTGGTCCTGGGATTTTTCCTGCAGGAGTTTCTTTTAATGCCTGTTTTATCTCCTCTTGCGTTATTTTTTTTCCAGCTCTTTTAATTGCTCAAGTTTTATTTTTGGTAAATTTGCTTTTTTTAAGTAGTCTTGTATCTTCTTTTTTCTTATATCTTCTTCAAGATGTATTTCCTGTTTTTTTATCGCGTATAGTGAGCTGAAGTAGTTTTGAAATGCTAATGCAATATCCGTTGTCTTGTTTACGACTTCTCCTTTCTCATTTTTGATCTTCTCAATGTAATTTAAAGACTTCTTTTTTTTTTAATCATATTTGCAAGGTATTTTCCTGGCTTGTTATCCCATTTAAATCTCTCCTGTACTACTCTATTATATTCCCTCCTCTCTTCTTGTTCCATCCACTCCTTTAATTGATCTCTTTTTTGAATTAGGATCTGGTATGTTTCTTTGTCTGATTACTTTTTATGGCTCCAGATCATATATTTCCTTTATAATTTTCAGCGTATTTTTTCTTCTTTCCTTCTTTTTTCCTGCACCAATAGATATTAATTTTCCCTGATGACAGTCTTTTGTGCCTCCCAAATTGTTGCTTTTGATAATTCTGGGGTATCATTCTCCTTAAAATATCTTTTGATCTCTTCTATTATATTTTTTTTCCGTCTCCCTGTCTTCAATTATATCTTCATTTATTCTCCATGTACCTTTCTCGAAGGGTTCTCCTTGCAATTTAATTTTCAGAATTAGTGGGAAAATGTGGTGCTGCACTAATCCTTTACATAAGGTGAGGAATGACTCTGTGTATGATAACACAGTAATGGTGGGTGTCTCTATAGTGTGCACGTATTAAATTAAACTAAAACATCACTGCCTAAGTGTGGCTCTGTGATAACAAATGTGATAATATAACTGCAAGAAAAAATTATGAGTATATACCCGTCATTAGGTAAATAAACAAATAAATATATAAAAGTGACTGGTGCTCACAGACAAATTCTTATACACCCAACTATATATAGAAAAAAATAACAACCAACTCTAACGTTGCTGGTCACTGACTGGACTAATATACATCTGGTATAACTCAACACACAGCCAGGTGTATATATACAACGTGAATAGTGCTCATAGTGCGTGACATAAAGTGACAGTCTCAGTTAAACTGAGCGATGAAAAGTTCATTAGTATATATTCCGAGCAAAAATAAAAAAATTTAAAAAATGACAGTGCTCCACTTGGAAATGGTCATCTATTCAAAGTCCACAGAAAGCATATGTAAGTGATTCATTTGGTGCCAAATGTGACAATAGTGATTATTCTTCATGCAGCACAGCACGCATTGGTGGGCAGTGGCCCCTTACCTGAAGGTAATGGGGTACTCGCTTTTAGCCACTTTTAGGCATGGCAACCTTTCATTGTAAGAACCATGGAATCCACCAACAGTGGGGGATGGTAGTGATGCAATCCTATCCTGGTTTATCTCCTCTGAGGGTATATGTTCCTTCAAGTAGTGTCCCGGAGTCACCCAGATAAATCAGAAAAGGAAGATCCCACAATGGTGTAATATTGTATGGCAAATGTACAAATCTTTATTAAAATTCTCATGTACTCACATTAAAACAGCAGTATTGGGCGGAGATCCGACGAGCAGCGAGCTCGTAATGCAACAACAAACATAGAGTGCCTGTTCCGTCCCTACGCGTGACGTCACGGTCACGTGACTTCTTCAGGGGATACAGGGAGGCACTGTAGATGTCCTTAAGTAGCTCTCCCATAGACTATAATGGGCGGCCATTTTCCCGGAGCCGCCAGGAAATGCTGGAGCGGCCATTTTGCCTAAGTCAAATGGGCGCTGCTATCCTGTGAATCGGCCAATGATTGCAGCAGGGGCGGATACCTTTCTCTGCCAGCTGTACTTAACTTGGCCAATCAGTAAACATGCTCATATTAACTGTCAGCAGAGGGGGAACACAGACTGTATGTCGGCAAAGCGGCATATATGATCGCCTGTGTGCAGCGGCGGCTAGCCTGGCGATACACAGGCCGATGTGAAACAGGAGCAGATGTGAAAAAATATTTTTAAAAACAAGGAGTTGGTATACAGGGTCAGCTGAGTGGACATAAACCTGCTGTATACCCATACTCGGTCCGAACTCATAACAATATGTGTTGAGGCATAAATTATCTAATATGTGTTGAGGCATAAATTATTAAAAATATAAAAAACCTATATATAAAAACGTATATATACAAAATCATATATATATAAAAATATATATATGGAAGGCCGATCGGTAGGGGAGAGGCATCTATATACATTGAAATCCAACACAGCAAATATGTCATAACATTATAAAATCTGGTGACCAAAAGTGCTAGTGCAAAATATAGATAAATGGTTGTCTCTAATCATGATAGACACTATGCACCTGGCATGGGCATACATATACACCAAAATACAACATAAACAGAAACGGATTAAAAAAAATTATAAAAAAAATTAAAATGCAATAAATATCGGTAAACTTGGTGTATCTGTCGCATGATACCTCAATATAGAGTGGTGAGGTTGGAAGTGTGCTGTAATAGCTAGCTGGCTCCAACCTATGTATATGGGCGTAATACAGCCACATGTGGCTGATGCCAAAGTAGACGTAGTGATAAAAATATTCAGAAAATTCTAAGTATTAAAACTGAAATATTAGAATGGTCTATAATATAAAGAGTTAGTATTTAAAAATTGCTCAGGAAACAGTTCAAGTCTAACTCTATGTTGAGGCCTCTTGGCGAGAAAGTGCCCAAGGTGAAAATCCACCTGGACTCCAGTTGGCTGAGGGTCCTGACCTTATGCCCCCCCCCCCCGTCAGTGCCTTACATAGGTTTCAATTCCCCAAAATTTCAAATGAGACGGGTCTTTATTGTGGTGTAACAGAAAGTGTTTGGACACGCTATGTTTGTCGTATCCGTTTAAAATATTTTTCACATGCTCTTTAATTCGTACTTTGAGCGGTCTTTTCCTCCGGCCAATATATTGCAAACCGCAATTTTTTCACATCTGCTCCTGTTTCACATCGGCCTGTGTATCGCCAGGCTAGCCGCCGCTGCACACAGGCGATCATATATGCCGCTTTGCCGACATACAGTCTGTGTTCCCCCTCTGCTGACAGTTAATATGAGCATGTTTACTAATTGGCCAAGTTAAGTACAGCTGGCAAGGAAAGGTATCCGCTATTGTCACGTTTGGTACCAAATGGATCACTTACATATGCTTTCTGTGGACTTTGAATAGATGACCATTTCCAAGTGGAGCACTGTCATTTTTAAATTTTTTTATTTTTGCTCGGAATGTATACTAATGAACTTTTCATCGCTCAGTTTAACTGAGACTGTCACTTTATGTCACGCACTATGAGCACTATTCACATTGTATATATACACCTGGCTGTGTGTTGAGTTATACCAGATGTATATTAGTCCGGTCAGTGACCAGCAACGTTAGAGTTGGTTGCTATTTTTTTCTGTATATAGTTGGGTGTATAAGAATTTGTCTGTGAGCACCAGTCACTTTTATATATTTATTTGTTTATTTACCTAATGACGGGTATATACTCATAATTTTTTCTTGCAGTTATATTATCACGTTTGTTATCACAGAGCCACACTTAGGCAGTGATGTTTTAGTTTAATTTAATACGTGCACACTATAGAGACACCCACCATTACTGTGTTATCATACACAGAGTCATTCCTCACCTTATGTAAAGGATTAGCGCAGCACCACATTTTCCCACTTTTACTGTAACCAGGGGCAGGCTGTACCCTACCCGGTGTAGATCATGATCTCCTACAGGCCAGGATGAATGCTACTGCTGCCAGGTTCTTTCTACACTAGAGCCCTTATTTTTGCATGATCGCCACCAAGCTTATCACATTGAACCTATCAACAAGTCCAACATTACCTCCAGCCTACACGATTTATACAACTGATAAGGTAAACTTTTTGTTATTTCACCTTCATTCCACACAGCACTCTCCACCATCCTACATACACACTTTCACATTTTGATTGGCTTTTCACTTATTTTTAGACTTTTTTTAGTTTACTTTTCATTTTTGTTTTCACACAGTAGGCACCCAGCAAGCACCATGTCATGTTACCACACCATGCACCACCTCATTCACACCATTCTCCACCACACAATGCACTCCTCTCCATTTAGGCTATCGCTGTTGCTGTGTTTTTTTTTTTTTTTTCCACACACACATCTTTTTCCCTCTTTTTCACCCATTCTATCTTTCTTATTTACCTATCCATTACAATAGTATAATAGACCTACCATACCACTGCATTGTTGGATCACACGATCATTTAATCTTATCGATTACATTTATGGAATGGAATTAACATTTCAATATATTTACATAGTAAAAATCCTATCCAACGCCAGTCTCCACATAGACAAATTGGAAACACTCAGTACATTACCAAGTTAATTATCAAACTTCCTCTAATTAATACATGGCTATTCTTGGGTTTCTGTTGCAGGTGTGGGCTCCTCCCCCTCATCTCCCCTCCCCCCCCCCTCCCGGGGGGCGCGCTAAGTGTGGCTCCTTGTAAGCCCCTTGAGGCTGGCTCTCCTGGGAGAGTGAGGGTGGCCCCCCGAGCCCTCCGGTGTTTCCATTGGCCCTCAGCACATATCCTGGACTAGAGAACACCTATTCCACCATTTAGCGGTAAAGACTCATTATCTTGGTTTAATCCAAGTGATGCACAATAATATATATATTTATCTATTTGAATTTAATTTATGTAATTCTTTTTTAGATACAACTGTCCCCCTGAAGAGACCATATACAGGTCGAAACGCGTCGGGGCTTGCTATTTATGTAACATTATGTAACCTAATTATGTGTATTAATATGTGTTTGTTACTGCACTGGGGAATAAGATGTGTGTTACTGTACCAGATGATTCTCTATACTGTACTTCAAACCATGATATTGGATAAAACTTTTTATACATCTATTAAGAACTCCCTTTCATTATGTGCATTGCTGTTTTAAAGCCCCATGGGGAAAATTATTTTTCTTTAATCCAATTCCGGGGTGCGCAGCCTTTCTTATCTCTTTTATGTGTGTCTTCCTTTTCCTATTTTACATATACTCTGTTTTTTTCTTTCCTTTCCCCCCGTTTCACGATAGCGCAGGAATACTCTCTACCCTTTTTAATTTTCAGAATTACTGGACTATGTTCCGAGGCTGTTATTATTCCTATTTTTGTTTCTGCTATTTCTTCCAAGATTTTATGTTCGACCATGATGTAATCCAGCCTGGAGTATGTTCCATGCGCAGTTGAATAAAAGGTGTAATCTTTTGTACTTGGGTCTTGTATTCGCCATGGATCAACTAGTTGATATTCATATCATTTTCCTTTTAATTTCCTTAATTGTCTTACTTCTCTGTCTATTGCAATGGAGGTACTATCTAATCTATGGTCTTTGGTGAAATTGAAGTCTCCAGCCAGTATTAATTTACCTTGTTTAAATTCCATTAAAAACATATAAATATTTCCATCAGATTTTTTGGGGGTTTGTATTGGGACAGTATACATTGGCAAGTGTGTATTTTACCCCCTGTATGGAACCTGTAAGAAAGGGGAAGCGTCCTTCTGGGTCCACTTTTCTTCATTCTAATAGAAAACGTATATTTTTCCCTATTCCAATAGCCACTCCTTTAGCCCTTCTTATTGGTGAATCTCCGTAGTACCATGTTGGAATATTTCTTGAATATATTTTAGTATTTGAGTTTTGAGTGATATGTGTCTCCTGTAGGAATATTATTTCAGCCTTGCTTTTATCTAGTTCTCGAAGTATTATATTTCTCTTCCCTGGGGAGTTTAATCCTCGGACATTATAAGACAAAATTTTTATACTATTCTTATTTTCCATTCCTTTTTAATCCCCGAGCGTCCTCCCGGAATCCCCCCCCACCAGGTCCGAACAAAGGACCGGGAGGGGGGACCCCCCCGAGCCGACGTGCGAGGGATCCCTATCTTTGTTCCAAGGTACTTGAGCACTATATCGACTTATGCAAACCAAACCCCTCCCTCCCTTTCCCCTCCCCATCCCCTCCCCATCCCCTCCAAACCCCTTCACCCCCCCTCCCTGATGAAGGTAATTTGACCCCGTTGTCTCTAGAGCAGAGAGCACTTTTGTTTTGTGGAGCTCAACCTTGCCCCCTCTACTCTTCTAAGTCTGAGGTGGAAATCTATAAGACGCACTGAGCCCCTCTCTCCTATACTAAGAAAGAGTGACCCCCTGACCACACCGTAAGTCCTGGCCTTCCCTCCCCGCCTGTAGCTTATTTTATTTATTTATTTATTATCCTCTTTTCTCTTTCTCTTTTCATTCACCGTTCCCCACAACCCCCCCCCACCTCCCTCCAACCCCCCCCCCCCCCCCCTTTAAATAATAATACATCTTATCTTTGTAAACTTTAACGCTACTTTTCAGATCCCATATTTCATTTAGGACGCTACTTCATATGTTCTATTCCTAGAGCTCAATTGCCATTGTGATTCGTCTCGTGTTGTTGATTGTTTTTGTCTGTTTACATTTCTGCCGTTTTCTGGTAGTGGAATTTCTAATTTATTGCAAAAGTCCGGTATCTCTTCTGTAAATCTTAGTCTAGCACTTCTTCCATTTTTCCTTGCTATCAGGCATGCAGGGAAGCCCCAGTTAAATTGTATTTCCTACTCTTGGAAACTTTTCAATAAGGGTCTTAATATCCTTCTTCTTCTTAATGTTTCTTGGGACAAATCTTGAAAAATTGGTATCCTAGCTTCTGCATATTCAATCGGTGGTTTTCTCTTCAGGTGCATCCAAATTTGATTTTTTTCCTCCCAATTTTTAAATCGAACTATTATATCTCTTGGTATCTCCATTGAGAGCCCTTGGGGTCTTCTTATTCAATGTACTCTTTCTATTCTTATTATATTGGATTCTTCCTTTCCTAGAATAGGGTTAAAAATATTGTTAATTTTTTCTGTTAAATTTTCTACTTGTTCAGATTCAGGAAGGCCGCGGATTCCCAGATTTTTCCTTCGTTCTCTATTTTCTTGATCCTCTATTTTATAGGATTGTTCCTGTTGTTCCTTTTTTAATGTATTTATTTCCTCTTTCAACTCTTTTTATCATTTTTAAGTGAGAATCTACTTTAGTCTCCACTTCTTCCACTCTTGAGAGGACATGTCCCATATCTTTATGTATTGTTGTCATCTCTGCCTTCAGGGAGTTTTCAAGTGCCGTAAACATTATTTCCATGTCAGATTTTGTTGGTAGTTGAGGAGCATGTTGATCTTCCTCTCTACTTCCTTCTTCACCCTCCACTTCTAGTTCTTGTTCCATTCTGGGTTCTGAGAGTAGGCTAGTTTCCACTACTGTCTTATTCTGACCCTTTTTCTCTTTTTTCTCCTTCTCCTTTGTGTCTATCTGCCGGCCCTTTATACCCGGTTGTCTTTCTCCTTCCCCATTTCTTTGCAATAAATATCTATTCATGGGACCAGGGCTAGGCCCTAGACTGGCCCGGGGTGATTTAGCTACTGCACCAGCACTTCTTGTCGTTTTACCCCTCATCATAACAATCAAACAAGAAGCAAACCTCCAATCGTAACCGTATATCTTAGAATTATATCCCAGGGACTATATATCCCTTCTCCTTGTATACCCAAATTCCCTAGACTACTAATTGGGGGGAGGAGAGAAAAAAACCCTTCTTTCTTTTCTTTCCCACTCCAGTTGCTCGTCTCCAAATCTTTCCAGCCCTGAGTAGCCTGATCAATTATTTTAACCGACAATCCCTGATCTTTATCCTTAGGTCACTCTATTGCAAGAAACAGTTCTTCAAACAAAAGAGAAAAATATCACGGCATTCCACAGAAAACCACGGCATTCCACAGCAAACCACAGGATATCCTTAACTTAAGCATTGTATGATGATATACGATGATATATGTACATCTCCGTCCTTTTATGTCAACTTATTTTCTTTTGATGTATTACATAAACCTTTTCTCTTCCTTCCTTCCCTCCTCTTCTTCTCCCTCCTTCCTTTTCAATCCTTCTTCTATGGACTCTTCCTTTTCAATATTACAAAGTTACAATATTACCATCCCCCAGTCTCTGTTATAGTTTCTCTCTCCTTCCTCCTCCTCCTCTCTCCCAATTTTCTCCTCCACTTTCTTCTGCCCTCTCTCTTCCCTTCCTCTTTTCCTTCAACCGCAGGTGCTTTATTCACTTATTATTTATTTAATTCTTTACTCTTGCTCCCATTTTTTTCACCACTTTTTCACCACTTACTTGTTTTTCTTTCCCTTTTTCTTTTCAAACAAGCACCAGAAAAAAGGAAACGATGAAGGCATACTTATCTGTGGAGGGTAGGGAGAGATTCAAAGGAGATATAGGAAAAGACCATCCACCGACACTTGCCGTCCTCGGTCTCGCTGCCTCCTCTGTGCGCTCGTTCGGGTGTTTTCGGATCTATTCGGCTCCTCTCGGAGTTCCTCGCTGTCCTCTCTCGCTCCCCGTTGAACTCTGATAGCCAAATGCCTAGCAAGGTCGTCGCGAGCGTCACGGAACCCAGCACGGCTCCACAGCTGGTAGCCGAAGATAGGATTGACGGATGGTTAGCGTCTCGAGTCACCGTCGATGAGAAGCGGGATCTTCGTCTTCATCTTTCTTTCGTCGGGAAGGTAGGGACGTCCAGATATCCTTATGAGGGGTACAAGGGGGTTAGTACAGCAAAAACTGCAGGGGGGGTAGGCGGGGGGGAAGGCTGCTAGCTATCTTTCATCAGCTGTCTTCCATTGCTGAGGCTGGGGGAGAGACCGGGAACTCCTCACGGCGTGCAGTGCAGCGTCATTACCAGACTTCTCCCTCCTCTATGGCTGGCAGCCAAT